>NC_068376.1:26674635-26969635 GCF_023724105.1 Carassius gibelio
AAAAACACATAATTATGGATTTAAACGAAAAGGTCGAAAGGCTTTCTGTGTGTAAGTGAGTGTTTGTGCATGTTGAATGACAGCAGGATAAACAAATGGACAGATGAATCAGAAAGACAGACTGCATTTATCACACTCCCGTCTCCATGGAAACGAAAGGGTTCCATGTTAACATAACGAGAAAGCTGTTAACAAGATATAACTTTTTCCAGACTTGGATAAACAAGAAACAACTTGATTTTCCATCTTAAAATAATAATAATAAAAAATCTAATAATTTTATATATGTTACATTTCATTTATATTAATAATAAAAATGCTAAAATTAGCACTTATTAGTAGCTATCATCGAATAAATTACGTTTGTTTTTTGTTTTTTTGTAAATAAAATGATTTTAAAAACCAATCACTCAAATCATTTTTTCATCATAATTTACATTTTAATACTACTATGTTGAAGTCAGTAAGTTTTTACATTATTCTTTATTACAGTGTAAATTCGATTGTTTCTGGTCAATTCATTTCTGAATAAGCCTTTGGAGTAGAAGCTGATATTGCTTATCTGTATCAAAATATTTAGGTGCATTTGATCCAGGCATTAATTTCCTGAAGTGGAGGACCAGAAATTGAAGAGTAGTCCTTTGGAGTAGTGTTTGAGAGCTTGAAGACTACTAATCTTAGCACACTTTGGATCAAGAGTTGAGTGTGATGGGGATTGCAGGCTGAAAGGAAACATATGACAGCATGGCACTATATTTCTATACCTCAACCCCCCACAGAGACTGTACCATGTTCAGAGTACTGATGAATAATTCATTTGTATTCTGTCTTTTCTTTTTGTCCTGCTTATTTTTCTCTGGCCGGCATTCTTTATCCCTCATATTTTCCCTCCCTCTCTTTCTTTCTCCCTAAAGCCCTTTCCAACAGTCTGTACTGTCGTTCTGGTGATCAGCCTAATGACAGTCAATCATTCTAATTTTCCAAGCGATTGTGAGAAGCCGTCTACAGCAGCTATAGTGCGGAATTTGTTTCATGGGAAGTCAGCAATCCATATACGATTTACTGTTTCAGAGATAAAATATTTCTGTCACGCAATCACTCTGGCGTCAAAATATGCAATCAGTCTGAAAACCATTTTTTTGCATTTCTCTTGTCACAGGCACAAATAAGCACATAGATAAGGTTCTTGATAAACAGGGCACATAGACCCATTTCTTTGTTTAATCTCATGCTACAATAAGTATTGGTGTCAAAGGGCCTTTTGGCCTATTTGGTGAAAATATTTTAATGCAGCAAAGTGTCAATGCTGGTCTTATCAAATTATTATTAAAAAATCTAAAAATGCTTAGTGATTTGTAAATGCAGAGGCCTGTAATTGCAGTGTGTGAAATGATTACCTGAGAAACAGCTGAGCATCTGCATAAACAAAAGTAGCTGAAAAAGACTGGATTGCACGATCTTATAGCTGCTATAGACAAAGTATACACTGGCACACGTGTACATGCACTTAGATACACAAACACACACACACACACACACACACAAACACACACATGCAGCTGGTTTCCTTGGCAACAGCAAAAGGCACTTAAAATCAAATTTTAGGAACTGCTTCTCGTTTCCTCACATTCTTCATCTGCTTTTCATTTTGGATGACCTTTATGTGATCGTGCCTTGCATAAGTGATTAAATAAATACATTTTCAGTTACAATTGTGCCTGAAACCATTGACAGTGTGTTTTTGTGACCTTGAGCAAAACATCTAGGTCTGATAAAGCAATGTAATCTATAGAGCAGACAGGGAATAAATGATCACTGCATGTCACCTCGCTTAATTAATCAAGGTGCACAGATTGGTTATAGAGATTGTAAGCTTACAACGCTGCAATCTTAAAATCCCCATGAATATTAAATGGAGGTTTTGTGGATTTCATTCTGTCTGCATTTTATATATAAAATTTCCTCAGGAAAATGGACCAGAAGTACTGATAATGCATCTTGTGCTCAACATTGTTTGCCCAATCAAATGCTCTCTGGAATAAGAAAGCCCCTCTCCCTAAAAATAATTTAGGTTACAGCAGTAACATCAGCTAAAACAACCCAATCTCACAAAAATTCAAAACTATTTTATATTTTGAATGGTGATTATGTTCGGGAGGGGACCTTCTTGCATACTTTTAAGTACGATTTCTTTCATTATTTTTGAGCCATGAAACTTAAGGAAACTCCTTGCCACAAAAAAATATGTGAAAGCTATAATTCGGATTTGTTTTCATTGTTCTTACAGCTTGTGAACAGTTAGCTGGTATATTTATTCATACTTATTGATTTGTAGCATTAGAACTGAAACAAAATAAAGCAAATAGAGTATATGATAGTTGGGGGTCTTTGTCAAGCTCTATTAATGTCTCATTAAGCAGACATGGTCAAAATGGTTCTAAATGCAAAAAAGCTGCCTGAAAGGATTTACTATTGATATGGAATGTTTCCTTCAAGGTGAACACAGTTTGAGGTGAATGTGACATTTTAAACATCCATCCAATCCCTCTAGACCACATTAGAACTGATAGCTCTCAGTTGACCCCCACTGACTCACTGAGAAGGGTACAAATTGCATTGCACTTGATGGCAGCAGGGCTCTGAATGCATTAACCCTGACTGTCTGCCTGTAGCAAAAAACTCTTTCTCAATGCTTCTGTCCTCACAGCTTAAGTAAATCTGTATTGGTTGAATCTAATGCAGAATAATATGAGGATTTGCTTGGTCTGTGCTGAAATCTTTATATATATATATATATATATATATATATATATATATATATATATATATATATATATATATTGTTTTCGAGTTTTCAACTTGTGTGTTAGCTTTATTTAAAATTAGGCCTATAGCCATTTCTTTGCAGTGTGAGTGTGTGTTTTATATAACGTTTAGTAAAATGTCCTTTTAATTTGAATGAATACAAGGGCAAATGTGTTTTAACACTGGATGAATTACTCCATTAAGGACTTGAAGGAAGAATGAGGTTTGGAAGGTGGATAAACAGCTGCTGAAAGTGTCTGACGAATGAATATGATTTATAAGAATTTGATAATATCTGAAAACAATTGGTCCTGGTTTCTTTAGGGTTTGTGCAAGGTTCATTAGCCAGTTCAAGCTTAACAAAGCTCGATGGCGCCATCTTCTGTTTATAAAGAAATAATAAAATATACTACCCTTCCGATATTTGGGGTCGGTTTTGGAATGTTTTCGAAAGAAGTCTTTGATGCGGCTTCCCTTATCTGATCAAAAGTAAAATAAAAACAGAAATACTGTGACATATCATAGTAATTAAATAGGCCTAACTGTTTTATATTTTAATATAGGCTATTTCAATACTTATTCCTGTAATGAGAAAGCTGAATTTTCAGCATAATTACTCCAGTCTTAAGTGTCACATGATCCTTCAGAAATCATTATCTTTAATATGCTGATTTGTTGCTCAAGAAGCATTTATTTATTATTATCTATTATCATTAGTGTTGAAAACAGCTGCAGCCTCTTTATTTATTTTTGAAACAGGACTGCTCTATAGTTTAAATCTCTGCTACATATGGTATAAAGCAACATATAATTAACATACCAATATAACATGCTATAATTTTGTTAATTAATAGAAAATTATATTCAAGGGACATATGACATAAGATCTTGAAGACTGTGCGACGATTATTAGTATTATTTACTTTACACTGCACACTGCACTTTTTTAAGACTGCACTTTTTTTTTTTTTTTTTTGCATAGTCTAAAAAGAGTATGCCAGACCTACTTTCACTGATTGCTGTATGTCATATAACTTGTACGTGACAAATAAAATCTTGTATCTTGAATCTTAAAAAAGCTCTCGTTTGACGCGCTAGATGTTCTACAGTACTGCGCGTGTCCACTAGGCGGCGCGCCGCGGCAGGACAGCAGTGCTCGCGAGGCGCTCGCTGTCTGCATCATCTCTCTATAAACAAACAACCAACTCGAAACGACGCCGAAAGGTGGAGCCGCTGCGCCGACAACTGTCAAAAGACCCTTCCTGATAAGACGAGCCCTTCCGTCCTCAAAGCATCTCGTCGTAGCGTGCTCGAATCCGTTATAAACTGAAGTGAGTACTGCGTATCTCACGAGTGTACGACGTCTCGGTCTCTATTCCGTTATTGCGTAGCGGCTTCGGATGAGCAGGTTTTGACAGACTGCATGTCTTCCTGGAGACCTACTGAGAAGGTGAGATAACCACGACTGTGTATGAACGCTAAATTATAGTTTCAAAAGCATCTTTTCGTGCTTTTTGGACAAGTCAACGTGTGACGTTATGTGCTGTAGAAATGATGCTGCGCGAGCATTTCTTAGAAATGTGCCTCAAATGCGCTACTGTATAACGTTAAATGTATTTCCACACAAAGGCTGCATAGCTAACGTTACACGATGCATATTGTAATTTGGGTTGTCTGTTGGTGATTATTCATCACAAAACTATGTGCTATTCAGTCCAAGAAAGCATTTCATTTGCATCCACGTCAGGATGGAAACAAAATGACCCAGTTTTACAACAAGAAACGTTTATTTGTGGTTAAAATTGGCTCGTAAAAAAGTGGTTAAAAAGTCTCGTAAAGTAAGAATGGAAACTCTTCTATGCCCCCTTCTGTGAACTCCTGATCATTACCTTAGTATATAACGGGATGTTTGCTGCTTGGGGTTGCATGGGTATTCATGTTATTAAATAAAAAAAACTTAAATCCATTGTACATTTAACATATATAGAAAAATTTAAGTGTAATATATATTCCTTTAAACTTGAAAAAAAAGGGTACAAAACAATAATATAGAAACAATAATACAGTGTACAAAAAAATAATACAGAATATTATACACTATATATATATATATATATATATATATATATATATATATATATAACCATTAATAATTTTAATAAATATTACTAATTAATACTCAATAATGAATTATAGAAAAGTTGTATTAAAATTGTATTTTGAATAATATATATATATATATATATATATATATATATATATATATATATATATATATATATATATATATATATAACCATTAATAATTTTAATAAATATTACTAATTAATACTCAATAATGAATTATAGAAAAGTTGTATTAAAATTGTATTTTGAATAATATATATATATATATATATATATATATATATATATATATATATATATATATATTATAAATATATAAATAATTTGAATATATATATATATATATATATATATATATATATATATATATAAATAATTTGAATATATATATATATATATATATATATATATATAATTAGTTTAAGGTTAGGTTATTTAAAAACTAGTAATAATAGTTTTAATTAATAATTAATAATAGAAAAGTTGTATTAAAATTGTGTTTTGAATAATTACATGAATGCAAATATAACATGAAGAGAGGATTATGAAAATAGCTTTACAGGTTCCTCAAAAAACAAAAACAAACAGAAAACATGGTAATCATGTAATAGAAAAGATCAAGAAATAAATGAGAGATGATGAATTTAATGAACACAGCTGAGCTGCCGAGACAACGCTGTCAGTTTAAAATAGCTGTTAGAGGGGTTATTATCTGAAGATGGGGATTTCTTTAAAACGCACTGATCTTGTTGCATCAAACAGCCTCTAAAGTCGGCGTGAATAACACTTCAGTTTTTAATCAGTAGTTTCTATTTTGCGTCACTGAAAGCATCTATGGGTCTTTTGAGATACTGATGCATTCGGATTGCCGTATAAACTTGGTCATGCTTTGCATCTTGTCTCATCTTAGTGTTTCCCCCAGCGTTGGCCATTGAGTAGTTTGTAAATGTGTAGGCATGGTTTTAATGCTGCATGAGAGTATTAGCTCAATCAGGATAAGGATTTCTAGGGAATCATAAATGCTGTATTAAAACAAATAGGCGACAGGACCAGCAAATGAGTGTTTGTATTTCCCCATCTGCACAGAAAGGGGGATTCCTAGCTAATTAAAGTGTAAAGTTCAGTCTTGTTGTTAAGATTATCCAACTAAAGGGACTTATTGTAACTGACTGAAAGGGAACTGGAGGTTCATGGTTCGGGAATTTGCTCCACGTGTTCCCCTTCACATAATCTGCTGCTAAAAGCTTCGTCACCCTGCACAGGATGAGCCTGCTGTTTGAGATTAGGAATTACACAGAGATCAGTATCACACTACACTTTGGGACTGCAGTGACAGTGTCTTATTTACTGTCACGTTTATTGTGATGTGCTTGATCTTGGTGATCTGATTCACAGTGTTTTCTTGGATCCTGTGAGCAGTGAGTCTGCATTAACAACACTGCATTTAATGCACATGGATTTAAATACAGTATGAGCAATAGTACTAGACATATAGTGATGTTTGGGTTATCTGTCACCACTTATAAGTTAAAGTTCTTTTGACACATTGTATATATTGATGTGTTCTGCAGAGATGTCAAGGCGAAGCACAAGGGTAGTGTACAAAGGGCCGTCGTCCGTCCCTGATGATGACGCAGCCAGCACGAGCTCCACTGGATCCACCGGTCGCATATCTTATAAAGAGAGCCCAATCAGGTGTGTTTGTATTTGCAGGAGCTCTCAGTACATCATAAAGATAGTTTGCATGTGCATTTTCACCTGATACAGATTCTTTCCTGCAGGATCTTCAAGAAGAGGACCGGGCGCAAGAGCGCAGGCAGTGTTTCCCGCAGTTCAAGTCGCGCAAGCAGCGTGAGTCAGACGCTTTCTAGACAGCGCAGTGAGAATGGTTAGTATCTGCACACACACAGCACATGCAAGCAAACAAACAAACAAATTAACGGAGAAATAAAATGATGTTCATTTTTTAAAATTGTACATTTATTATAAATAATAAAAATAATATTAATAACATATATTACATGACATATTATACAGTATATATATATATATATATATATATATATATATATATATATATATATATATATATATATATATAATAAAAAAAATCATTAATATAAACAAATATTCTAATAACAAAAATATATAGATAGATTTTATATAAGAATATGATATATAGTATCCTAAATGTATATAAATAATATTTTATAAATATTTTATTTATTATTTTAAATTACAAAATTTATTTTTGTGTATGCATTTTGTTTCACTGTCTCTGGGTTGCAGGCATGTCCTTTGCTACTCAAGGATTCTCCTCTGGATATTCCTCGACTGAGGACCATTATGGACAACCCACAAAATCAAACCCTAGTAAGTGTGCATTACATATTTTAGAAATGGGGGGGGGGTCACTGTCTGGTGGGTTGGTTATGAATGGTCAAGCAAGAAGGTTGTAAAACATCTTTTCTCCAGGTTCTACCCAGACTGTAACTGAACCAGCCTTTGACGTGTGGGACGTGTTTCACTCCCCAGGTATTAAATGTATACACCCTCCCTTCACCCGACTAACATGAACAATCAGGGACTTTTTCCTGCTGTAGTCATGTGCTCATGTGTGTGTCGCAGCTCAGGCTCTGGTCATGTTCTACTGGTGGCTGGGAAGTTCATGGTACAGCCTGACCTCTCGACTGTCTCTGATCAATGTGTTTCTGCTCAGCAGGTACAGTGCTCTGTGTGTGTGTGTGTGTTCTAGTTACAAATGTGTGGCTGTTTGATAGTTATGTAAGAAATTCACAGTAACTTAAACCTTTATAAGAACCTTTTTACTGTCTAGATCAACATCAATAATTTTTTAAATGACAAAAAAATAAAAAAACCTCACAGATTAAGGAATAGCAGATAATTGTGATTTCCGGGTCTGGAAAAGTTCTAGAAATGATAAAAATCCTAAAGGAATGAAGTGAATTGAATTGTTTTCTAAAATCGCTCAGCTGTAAGCTGTAGTGGCCTCTTCTTTTAATGCAATTTTTTTTTTGAAGAACCATTGAAGAACAGTTATATTTACACATGATCACATTTCCAATTTCTTTCTCTGTAGATGCACAGCAGATATGAGAAAGGCTATTCTACTTGTCCTCCTTCTATTCTTTCTCCTTTTTGGTGAGACATCAGATAGTGATTCTTTTCTTATCAAAAATGAAACCTATGTATTTCAAGATATCCCACATTGCAATGCACACAAGAACCTTTAAGACTGCATTTAGTACATGTAGCTATAAAAAATGCTTATGCATGTTCATGCCTGAATATTTGAGTAATAAACACTAACATTGTGCTGCAGGAATATGGTGCTGGTTCCCGTTTGCTTCTCGTTCTCCTCCTCATGAGGTTGTTTCCAGGGCTCCACCAGTTAAACACACAGATAGACCAGTGAAAGAAGCGTTTGATGTGAGTAGATGTACTCCACTTGAGTTAGACCTCCAAAAGGAGTAAATGATTATTATTTTATTAAATGCACTTTTTTTCTCTTTAGGATCCCCAACATCATGCCAGCCTGTCACACTTGAAGGATGAGATCGCCAGCTTGCATGAAAGGGAGGCGAACCTGATGGTAATTCAGATCTAATCATGTACGTCCATCTGTTGAAGAGGAGGAGTCCCAATTTCTTTCTCTTTGTCTCTTATTTCAGAGAGACATCGAACTGCTGAAGATGCAGAGCATGCAACAGAAGGTTAAATCTGAGGTGAAGAGACGAAACGTTCCTTCTTCCTTTCTACCACCTCGGTTTCTTCTGCCATAGCAACACAACACAAAACAGGAAGTGATGTCATCCACTTACAGGAACTGTGTATTTTTCTGCTTGTCTCCTAGATGATGCAAACTGATGTGAAGTCTATGAATGATCAAATAAGGAAGTCAGTTTTTTTACTTTGATTTTGTGGACTTTGTTTAATGTTCTCTTTGCATCTTGCATCATTATTTCAACCGGCGCTGAAATATGTTTAATATTCAACAGTGCTGAGGCTGAACAGAAGCAGCAGATTTCTAATCTGAAGTCCAGCATCTCAAACCTCCAGTCGGCCCAAGACCTCCTCAAGGAAAGAGTTGATGCACAAGACTCTCTCAACAGCAACGTAAGGATGCTTCAACACATTTTAGCAGATTCCTCTGATGTTATGATTGCAATTACTTATTATACAACTAATGATGTCATTTCCTCTGCAGCTGAGAGCAGAGCTATCCGATTGGCTAATAAAACACCTGAAAGATCCAAGCTCATTGGAGTCAACCATAGTGCTCCGTCCTGAGCTGCGGAGGGCGCTGGAGGATCTGGAGAAACGGATACTAGACAAGCTAGTGCACGAGAAAGAGAGCAGCAGAGACGTCTGGAGGACCGTGGGGGAGACGCTGCAACAGGAAGGAGTTGGAGCCGCCACTATACAAGTGTGTGTGTGTGTGTGTGTGTGTGTGTGATGGGATGCCAAAAGAAAACAAATCTGAGGGGTTTATTAGTTTAAAGTTGATTTGATGCCTTTTATTGAGGATTTGTGAATGTGTAACAGGATGTGAAAGCAATCGTCCACAGGGCAATCAGTCTGTACAGGGCAGATGGGATTGGAATGGCGGACTATGCCTTGGAATCTTCTGGTACTGATTTCCCTTATTAAGTGTGCGAGTGTACTGTATATAATGCTTTGCCATCACAGGGATATATATATAATTACAAAATATATTCAAAATCACAATTCAGTTCTGTACTCCACAATATGACAATTTTACTATATTTTTGATCAAATGAATGCAGTCTTATGTGACATATGTGACTTTCCTGGACACGACTGTGTTTGTGCAGGTGCCAGTGTGCTCAACACTCGTTGCTCAGTGACGTATAAGACCAGATCTGCATGTCTGAGTGTATTCGGCATTCCTCTGTGGTATCATTCAGAAAGCCCTCGGACTGTTATACAGGTAACAGAGCACACAAACACTGTCACATAGACACTGATCTGACTCTCTAAGCATCCGTGTGTGTGTGTGTGTGTGTGTGTTGTAGCCGGAGCTGTATCCTGGGAAGTGTTGGGCATTCCAAGGCTCCCAGGGTTTTCTGGTAATCTCACTGTCTTACCCAGTAAGAATCACTCATGTGACACTCGAACACCTTCCCAAAGAGCTCTCACCGACGGGCCGCATTGACAGCGCACCTAAGGAATTTGCTGTCTATGTGAGTAGATATTTCAATGTTTTGTTTGTCTGTGTTACTGAGAAAACAACAGCTTTGAGATTCCTCACCTGTTGTGTGTTCAGGGTATGTCTGAGGAGACTGAAGACGGAGAGTTGCTCGGGACATTCACATATGACCAGGATGGAGAGCCCATTCAGACCTTCAAGCTTCCTGTGAGTCAAAATAGACAATTTCTTAAGTATTAAGTATCATCATCATATCATGGTAGTATATTATATTCCTGTATTTAATAATTGCATTGCTGTTTAGAAGTTTGGAAACTTTAAGTGGTATCATTTTCTATGTATATTTACAAATAAATGTATTATATATTTCTATAAAAATACATGTGCATTTTTGGTGTACCCTACATAGATTTTGTGAAATTTATTCTAAAATTTGAATCAAATTCTTCCGGTGTTCTTGGATACAGGAAGCGTCAGACGTGTACAGCATGACTGAGCTGAGGATCTTGAGTAACTGGGGTCATCTGGAATACACCTGTGTGTATCGCTTCAGAGTTCATGGAGAACCTTCACTTGCCTGAAAGGAAGAGGATCTGAAATGATTCGGCCTCTTCACGATTTGGTTTAGTCTATGCAAAAAAAATGGAAAGCTCAAATGCACTGAACTCTTACAGAATGATTCAGACAGCTTCCTAATGTACGAATATTAAAAAATGCACTTGAACATTCAACTAATAACAGAATTAAGATTGTTTGCCCTTTTAAAAAGATTTCAGTTTACATTCCTCAAATATTGATATGAAGTGCTGGTAAGATTTATTTTAATTTTTTAATTAAATATTTTATGAGAATAATTTTTAGTTGTTGATACAGTTTTGAATGAACAGTTGTAATTAACTTTTTTCATATGAAGGACAGGCTTATATTGTGTGGAACAGTAAATATGGTTTACAAAGCCAAATGAAGGACAAAAAGTGTCATGCTCAGCTAGAATTACCATAAAGCAGCATTAGTGTTATTTTGCTCAGCCTTTTGCATTTGTTTTATCTTCAATGTTGAGTTTTGTAATAATAGATAGTTCTGAAATGTGTTTGTTCACATCATCATTGAACCATATACCTCTTAAGAAGCTTATAATAGTTGATTGTTTATATGTGTCCATACATTACAATGCTGTTTTCTTTGAGCAGCCGTTCTGATTGCACTCTGAGACATTATTATTTTCTGCCCTGGGTGATGATTATAGCTGGGTTCTAGAAATATCAGACGGTGTACATCTCCTCTGCGGGACGGGGGAGGACTGGAGTCAAACTCAGGTTTTGGGCAAAGTGCTCGAGCGTCCCAGATTATATATTTCTCTTGACATCTATTTGTATGTTTGTGCTTAATAATGCAGTTTTTGCAGTGTATTCTCAAATGCACACTTGAAAGAGATATATATATTTGATTTGTCCTATTTGATTTATTATTATTTTATTTTGGCATCCTTTTGCATTTCTCATCAAGGTTTATTTGGCAAGTTTACATGATGTTTGTGTCACATTATTTGATTTTATTTTATAAGAAATAGGATTTCAGTAAATTTGAAATGGTACATGGTATGATGTGATACAAATATTAATGCATGAGGTTTTTTCATGCAGAGACATTTTAATGCAGAAATAAGATTTGTTTTAATACATTTGAGATGGTATATGAAATGGTGTAATACAAATATAAATGCATGATATTTATTCATGCAGAAATAGGATTTGTTTTAATAAATTTGAGATAGTATATGAAATGGTGTGATACAAATATAAATGCATGATGTTTATTCATGCAGAAATAGAATTTGTTTTAATAAATTTGAGATGGTACATGATATGGTGTGATACAAATAATAATTTTTTAATCAAATAATAGTTTTTTTCATGCAGGTTTGCTTGTAAAGCATTGTACTGATCTTTCTATGCATCATTTAATATCTAAATCGCATCTAAACTTCATTCAAATCATTTGCATGGTTTTATACAGTGGCAATTAAGAAACATATATTTTAGACATTGATCAATTTTAAATTGACTTCAAAATTACTTAATATAATATTAATAATAATAATAAATTACTTTTCTTTTTTTTACATGCAAATAAGCAAATTTTACACATGCACATGTGACTTGACACACATACACTTAATCACATGAAGCTGTATATAAAATGAAACTAAAAAGGTAATATAATTTTTTTTACCCAGTTGTTTTGCTTCTGCAGTCCCTTGTGTAGACACATCTTTACATATCCAAAACAATGAGGAATCTGGTTTCATTTACCTTTGGCTGACCAGAGAATTTCACCACACCCTCACAAATGCTTTGTTATTAAAAGCCGACGCTTCACTACACAACACTGCCAGAATTCATTTGCTTTGCTGAATTAGAAATTCAATTGTTCAACCTACTTTGCACGAGTTTCTTGATTTCTGCAGCTCTGAAGAATTTGAAGCTAAAGCAGTGGTTATAGACAGCTCCAAAATAACACCAATTTCAGTTCTTCTAGTAAACTGAATCAGGAATCAGTGTTTGGAAACCATTAAGCTAAAACTGTACACACAGACCCTCAAAATAATTCACAAACACGTTGTTTTTTTCTAACAATTTTATTTCCTTAAGTAAAACTGACAGCAAAAGAAAAAAAAACTAAATAAATTAGATGTTCTAATAAATACAGTACGGTATACAACACAAAAACAGATGTTTACAGAGCCTTACAGTAATGACTACCATGATAGTGCATCAAAGAAAAGAAAAAAAAGAGAAACATATTCTACATTATAAAAACAGGAAAATGACAAATGAGAATAGTACAGCTATTAAAATCATACTTTAAACTACAATGTCTTTAACAAAATTTCACCTATTTTACATTCAATATTTACAGTTACAGCGGGAAATCAAGCTCTCCATAGGCTATAAAACGTTTCTTTGACAATTCCACACAACACACATCAGTGATTTCAACTCATTCTGAGTTCATGTGAACATGCATATGATCTGAAAAACACAGACACACCTGTGTCTTTCTGATGTGCATAAAACGTCAAAAACACACACACACACACACGATACTCCCGTATGGAATGCTCTGCGGGTGAATATGTATGTATTCAGGATGCTGGTGTTGAAATACAAAAAATTCATTTGATCTGTTGTATTGCTGGCAAACTGGCCAAATATCACATGCACACACTCAAACTCCACTCAAAGTGAAAAAAGAAAAAAAGAAAAACAGGTATCTGATATGTCAAAAAAAAAAAAAGACACAAATACAGATCATTTATTAGAGGTGAAGATCAATTGTATACATTTTTTAACTAAACTAAAATTGATTCTGGAGCGTTTAAAAAGCAGAATAATGTTTAACAGCAGATTATACGTATATGCTCACGTAAATTCAAAGTGAAAAACCTCATTTGATAACTTTGATGTGCGTAAAAACCACAAATACTTATGGGTAAACTATCAAGGGTGAACAGACTAGGTTAAAAGAGAAGAAACAGACACATGGTTTGTATTAACAGCATCATCAATGGTCTGGTTTGGCAGCTCTTCCATCAGATGAAGAGGAAGAGGAAGGCTGTTCAGTGCCCTCGAATCACGCCACCAGTCCCAGTGCATTTTGGTCACTCTCTCCGTGTTTCCCATCTTGACAATTCTCCCTCGGCTGGAGGGAGTCGACTGTGCAAAACGCATTTCAAACTACTGACATCTGAACTCATCCTGAAGTGGAGCATTATGAGTGTCTGATATCTGCTGTACTGTATGACCAACATTCACTTGCACTGATGTGAATACTTTCATTAAAGAGTACGTCTGATTGTGCATTATAAAGTGACGACCTTACATTAAAAAGTTGGGTCGATGTAATATTTGGTGACAAGTAACATAATGAAACGATTTAAGAAATGTTTCTGTTTGTCTCCTACTGGAGGGGTCATAACTATCTACATTTCATAGAGAAAGCAAGTGAATTTGTTACAAAATATAAATATATTTTAAAAAGATGTGACGCATCTTGAAAGCAAGAACAGAAGACGTATTGATATGAAAATAGAGATACAATACCCTGTAAAGCATTAAAATAACAGAAAATGCTTGCTATGCAGAAGAGTTTTACATAAATGTACATATATGTATAATGACATATTTTGGGTCTTATTTAACTAACCTTATATATATACATATATGTACATTTAAATGTGATACAGTTATCTGGAATACAGTATTAAATTGTCAGTATACATTTGGCATCTGGATTTCTGACGTCAAGAGCTCGATCAGGAGTGACCCGGTGACCTCCGGTGATTTTTTACTCTCTCAAAGCACAGCAGAAGTAACAGTTAAGTAAGATTTAAAAACATAAAACCTAGTAAAACTAGCCGAAGCAATTCGACACCTCAAACATGTCTTAAAACGATCATCTTTCTGATTGAAGGATCATGATAACAACTCTTACTCCCTGCCTTTCAAACCCGGTGTCTGGCATCCAGCAGCTGTCCTTCGGCTGGCCGCGTGAAGCCATCGGGGAGCGCGGGGGGAATAAGAGGTGAGTGCAGCCATGGGAAGGGGGAAATGTTTGATTGACAGCCCGCTGACCCCTTCTCCTTGGTAGTTGCATGCAGAAGAGTGACCAGATGAGGCAGGCGGGGTTAGAGGAGGGGTTTAAAGTTGAGAGTCCGCCCCCAGGCTGCTCATCTCGTCAGGCAAGTGCTTCTCAGCACCTGATGCTGTCTGGCGGAAACCGGCAGAGATTTCGTCGAACGTCCGGCCCTTGGTCTCTGGGACTTTGAAGTAAGTGAAGATGAAGAAGCACAGTAAGAATACGGTGAAGATGATGAACACGTACGCCCCACAGAGCTCCTGTCAAAGCACAAGAAAGACAGAGAGAAGAAGGTTAAACCAGCCAAAACAAACGTGTCCACATCCTACAAATGATTCTCACCGGCCTCTTACCTCGACATACTGAAAGCACATGCCCACGATAAAGTTCGCTGTCCAGTTGGAGAATCCAGCAACAGCAAAAGCAGAGGGTCTTGGGCCCTGACTGAACAGTTCAGCCACAATGAACCATGGGATGGGGCCTGGTCCGATCTCAAAGAAGGCAACGAATGCAAAGATTGCTACGATGCTCATGTAGGACATCCAGTCGTACTTTTCCTGTCGGAGAGATGGGCAATAATGCCGTCAGTTCAAATAGATTGTAAACCTTCGGTCCAAAAGGAAAACTTTCTGAATGATTAATAACTCCAAACATAGGTAAATATATATTATTTGCATACCAGCAATGCAACAGCGATGGTCATCAGTACGGCAGATCCGGCCATTCCCAGAAGTCCCAAGAGGTGCAGAGACCTGCGGCCCGCTCGCTCAACCACAAACAGCTGCATAACAGTAAAAAATCATATTAATATTAGGCAAAATAAATGCTCTTTATTGTATATACAGAATACACTAGTGCTAGATAATATTAGGTCATTTGGAGATTAATGACATTATTGAATATAATATATGTAATTATTACTATAGTAACAGCAATGGTTCTGTTAGGTTCGTGCTCGTGTCTGTTGGCATACCGATACTCACCGACACGACAGTGAAAGCGGTGTTGACGACTCCTGCTCCAATCGTGGCGTAAACTGGCTGCTTCACACCTGCCTTCTCAAAGATCTTTGTAGAGTAGTAGAATACCTACACAACAATGTTAGCACGAGTTAGGGTTGGAGTTCAAAATAAAATCGAGTTTATATGAAAACAGTAAAGGTACAGGTCCAAGGTTCATCTTTGTTTTACCTGTAAACATGTGCACATGAAGGTTACTCACAGCATTGATTCCAGAAAGCTGCTGGGACAGCTGCAGCATGATGGCTATAATGATGGGCTGTCGGTAGAGCGGGGAGCGGAACAGTTCAGGAATGGTCACCTTCTTCTCTCTCATCATCTGTCTGCTCTCCTCCTTCATCTCCTGCATGTCTGCGCTCACATCTGTCATCCCACGCAGCTTTTTAAGCACTGAAAGCACATGAAAACATGTTTAAACTGATGAAATCACTGCTGCGCTGGATAAATGGAGATGTTTCGGTGAAGTGGGTCCGTTCTCACCTGATTTGGCTTTGTCTTCCTCGTTGCGGATGATGAGGAGAAATCGAGGGCTCTCGGGGCAGAAGGGCAGTAAACAGCACTGCAGCAGGGCTGGGATGAAGGTGAAGCCAAGGAGGAATGGCCACATGGTGGCATTTCCCATGATTGAGTCCATACCAAAGATCTAAAATACACAAAACAGCACATAAACATGGAGAAATATCCAAAAATGGTCACTGAAACGGCACAAATGTCCTTAGTATGTATGTACCTGAGCCATGAGGATGCCAATAACAATGCCCAACTGGTGAAGGGTTCCCAGGGCTCCTCTAAGGGCTGTGGGGGCCACTTCACCCACATACATGGGCACAAAACCAGTGGACAGGCCCGAGTAAAGGCCCACCACAAACCGTCCAGTAATGAGCATCTCCCAGGACGCCGCCATTTTAGAGAAGCCCATCAATGCTGCAGCGATGAAAGCCAGGATGTTAGCCATGAGCATAGAGTTCCTCCTGAAATGAGAAAAAAACAGCAAGAGTTTTACAATCAAACATTAAAATCATCCAATCAGAAGCCATATTACAAGGCCGTAAATGTACACAAGGAATTAAATAATGTAAAAGATGGTGGTGCCTTTATGTAAAAAAAATAAATAAAAAAAACTGACAACAACTGTATTTCACCTTCCAAAGCGGTTAACAAACAGCCCAACGGAGAAGGATCCAATAATGCCGCCCACAGAGAAGATGGCCACTGACAGAGACCACAGGGTAGTCATGGTGGTGCTAGGGATGTTCTCATTATGTCGATCAGTCCATGTCTGATTGTAGAAGGCCTCAATGATCTATGACACAAATACACTCACTTATTACCAGGGTTATTATAATTCCTAAAACTGAAACTAAAATTAAACAACACAAACGTTAACTGAAATAAAATACAAACTTTTATTTCAGTTTCTTGCCAAGGACACATTTCTCATTATAGATGAGTTTAATTTGATATAAAATAAAAAAAAACTATATAGGACTTGTGTAAAACAAATAAAAATACTCAAAATGTCAAAAACAGCAAAATTACTGAAGTTTTAAGTAAAGTTAAAACGAAAACAGAAAAATTTCATGTTATTTAAAAAAAAAGGTTTTGATAAAACAATCAAAATTAGAATTAAAAAAAAAAAACACCTATAAAGTATTGCTAAATAAAAAGTGTGATTCTTAATAATTATTTTTATTATTTTTTAATATTTATTTTATTTTATGCTTTACTTTTTAATTACAATTTAATATCACCAATCTGCTCTGGGTGCTTGAGATTTATGTTGTAATGAGCAATTCTGTCCAGCAGGTGGCTCACTGTCTCGTCCAGTATTAGGTAACATGGTTTAGTAATGAAACCTGAAACCCACAGAGGGAGTCGGGTTTCTCGGAGATCTCTATGTCAAGTGTGTGTTGATAAACACAGACTATCTGTTGTAGCTATCAGATGAATGTCATCCAGTAAGATTCAAGCTGGGTTATAAAGAAGAAAAAAAAGTTACGTTTGTTCTGTATGATCTGTTGACGTATTAAGGTTAGGAAACCAGTTCCTCTCTCGTCATCAGCTGTCTGACACCTTAGGCATGCAGAAAGCCCTTCAGTGCATCAGCATCACATAAATATCATGCAGGGTTAAAGTCATGTGCCTCTGGGTTTGACCCGTCATTATACAAACCTGTTACACAACATAGAGACACATGCAAATAGGAAGAAATATTAGTTCACAAGCATATTACTTATACTAAATATAATATTCTTCCATATGAGGGGCTAAACTGCTTATCAAATAAACTCTTAAAACACAATAGTCTTTAAAAACCATGTTTAGTTCAAGTAAATGCTGAACACAGCTGTCCACAGTCCCAATCAACTGCCATTGTGTGAAAAAAGAAAGTCAAATGGGTTTGGAAAGATGCGGGTGAGAAACTGATAACCGTTTTTATTTCACCAGTTTTATCAGGACCTTTAATATTTGATTATGTGAAGGAACGCCCACACTGAGGAGTACAGCAAAGATCCACCTGGTCACAAATAATACAGTCCATTCATAGAGGAGTTTTGCGCTTGATAATGCATTATAACACTGTATAGTTTTGATGATTTGTGAGTAAAGTCTCAGTAAGGGAGGACTGCAGACAACAAGCCCTTGAGGGTGCAGTAATCTTATCGAAGCGATTATTTATAGAGAGGGTCTGCGTCAGACCCACACACGTTACTCCTATTAAGGCCTCATCACAGCCCTCTCTCACGTGTTAAAACTATTGTCACAACCATCAGAAACACAAACAGTGAAAGCAAACACACCATCATTTGCCAGAAGCTAGTATGTGCAGAGTCTAATAGTATTTAAGTAGTTGAACCACTGTCTATGATAATAAAACTCTGACTGATAACAATAGACAGATAAACGGCCAATGTCAAAAACCGTACCCTATTTTGTCTAAATGAAGAAATGCCTTAAAAATGAAAATCAAATGCTAAAATTATATGCTACAAGCCAATCTAGGCAACACAACATTATACAGTATAAAAAATGGTATTAATTTGATGATTTGCCAAAGATTAAACAGTTACTAAATTATTAGGCAATCTAATCCAAAACAAATCTAATACTAATAATAAAAAATAAAAAAAGTTTGAAAACTGAAATGGTATTGGATTAGACAGCACAACTATTTTCAGCAGTGCTAATAAGAAATCTTGTCTCTTGAGCACTACATCAGTAGTATTTGAAAATATAAGTATCATGTGACACTGAAGAATGGAGTAATGGCTGATGAAACTTCAGCTTTTACATCTCAGGAATTAATTACATTTTAAAAAATATTAAAATAGTACAGTACAGTACAGTAATTGTATTTATACATGCACATACACGCGCACACATACAAATCTTAACGGTAGGTATTAAAAACACAATTTCGGGTTTCTCTAGACATGAAGAGGAGTGGGAGTAGAATCTATACACTCCATATAGTGTTTAAAAGCCAGAAAAGCTCCATTCACATAAGCAAAGCCTGGCCCCTAGTTCAACACGCGTGTCTGAACAAGCTGTGCTATGTGTGAGAGATGCCCTACACTCTGTACCAGAACAGAGAGCGTATTTAATGTATATTTGATAGGCAGTTAGTCACTTATTATTTAACAAATGTAAATTGCCTCACAATGTGTGGATGAAAGGCAAAATCTCCCTGAGGAGATGTATAGAGCAATTTTACAGTCCTTCTGTAGTTGAACAGGAGGCGTTTGTGTTATGTTGATGTAAGAGTGTGTGTGTGTGTGTGTGTGTGTGTGTGTGTCCACTGACAGACAGGGATTTGGAAACAGCTGCAGAAGTACATGACTGAGTGAAGGGGCAGCGTTTCGAAAATGTCAAAGTCCAAGGACACACTTGGGACATCAGGGTGAACAGTGAAGAGTTTGTCTCTCAGAGTTTGCATATATGCGAGTATAAGCTTGTCACTCACCTTTTGCGGGGCATTGATGACACCTGTGTTGTAACCGAACTGAAGGGAGCCGATCACAGCCGTCCCGACAGTCAGCATCAGCGGGAAGGTCAGTTGCTGTTCAGGGAAGAATAAAACAAAATGAGTCATTTATTTTTATTTTTTTGCTACACAATGAATTGTACTGAATCTCCATCACGTCCCATTGCACAAAAGAGCTCTAATACCCGCAGGACAAAAGCCAGACCTGACTGTAATAAACAGAGCTATTCTCAGAGGTGTGGTGAACTATTGTTTGTCATTCTGATACGTGTCAGGGTAGCTGTAAAACTTGTTTTTATTCTGTTCTTCCTCAAAAATGAAAAACATTTTAGCCAACCTGTGCTAACTGCAAGGATATTGTGCTGATAACAAAAACTGTAAAAATCATAAAGTTCTGAAAAGTTTACAAAAGAAACCCAAACATATTTATATTTCTTTTCCAGTATTCAGTATTCCCAAAAGAATTCTGAACTTTAAAATATCCAGCAACACCCCCTTCCTAGTGGGACTTTAAAGATAAGTGCTACACAAAATGAAAGCATTTCCTTCTCTTTCAATACAACAGAAGTATTCACTTGCACAGGCGACTTCCTGACAGGTTTTGTTAATTTTTCTGCAGGTTTGGAAGATATATTTCAATAAATCTCAGGGAAGTGATCAGAGAATCAATCGCTATCCTCATTCCTAAGAAAAAAAACAAACAAGCTGAAGTATATTTGTTTTCAGACTGTCTGGTTTAAATGACTGGACAAAATGTGATGAAATCTGTCTGCAACACAGGAAATCTTGAAGGCGAAAGGGAACTGAAAGCTCATTAAAACAGAATAGTGTGCTAATATCGCAGTAATGCAATGCTATATAGGCTAGTCAATCCTTAATTAATCATATTACATTATAATAAAAATAATTACGTAAGAATAGGGGAATAAACATTTTATGCACCAGTAAGAATATTTTTACAATTATGATTTAACATTTAATTTAAGCATTTAATTGGATTACTATGAAAACTGAGGAGGATTAACTGTCATGACAATAAGTGTCACAGTGCAAAAAGTCATCAGGTACAAAGCATTGTTTTTATCTTCTTATTAAAAATATAAATACCTAGATTATTTTCTGTCTCTAGAGGTGAAATGTGACTGGGACATGAGAGGCTTCACATGATTCAGTCTCTTACTATATTGGTTTCAACATTATCTACTATCTAAGTTTGGGTGAAATGACATCAGAGCGAGGCTGTGCCTCTTGACCTGAAACAAACTGTTCCTGCAAACTACAAAGATTGAACCTGAACTTGTGAAAGACTATAATGCAACTCTACTGGATGACTTTCTAGTAGTTTAATCTGCCTCTTCAAAGAATGGGTTTATGTAAACTCTTCTCCTCTGAAGGCATCATCGTCATTGTTTGGGTTCTTGACTGTTATTTCAGAAATCACTGGATTGGAATATTCACACAGACAGGATATGGGCTGGACATTTTTTTCCACGTGGTTACCCATCCACAGCTTTAAAACAAAACCATGTTGTTTAGTTCACGGTTTTAAAAGCCACTTGACCCTGTAAATCAAGCCATTAACAACTTAAGCCCAAATACTGTCACCAAATGTATCACTGATACATAAACAATTTTATTACATTAAAATACATTTTACTCAAACATGCACAAAACCGAATCAACAGGTTCTACACTTTTTTTTTAAATTCCTTTTATGGCAGTCCTTAATTCCTACAAAGGAATTAAGGCCTGGTTCACACGGGACGATTTTAAAATTGTCGGCCGATTTTTCAAACCTGAAAGACCCCACACACGGCGATAAAAAATCACGGGTCTAACAGTTTTGGTCGTTCAGTGTGTGGTGTGCAGCCACACGGCAATATCAACACATCACACACGAACCGATTTGACTCCCGAACATTCCCAGGTCAGACGGGAAATCTCGCTAAATCCCTCGAGATCAAACGTGACTTCAGAGTAAACAATCATGTCGGACGAAGAGGATGCAGTGGCCATAGTTTGTGCTTTGTTTTTAACGGAAAAAAACATAAGAAAAACAAGAAAAGGCGATGGTCAAAGAGGTGGACACAACGCGAGCATGGACTATACTTGCTACATCATGATATGGAGGAAACTTGTTGTTTTATCTCATAGAAATGTTGTTACGTAATGCACAGATTAATAACCGTTGAAATAAAAGTTCATATATTCGTTTCCATGTACTCTGGTGGACTGCAGTTGTGGATGTAGTTATGCCCATCGACTTTATTTGTATTTGTTATATTTGTTATATTATATACGCCGGCTGTTTTCATTTTGTTTCCTGGTACTTCCTCACCGCCTCGTCACCTCGCTTTCTGATTGGCTACACGCCACAGTCCACAGGCTGCGTGATTGTTTGTCCTCGGGGGACACCACACACGAGAAGAAATCGGGCCAAATAAATCCAACATGTTGGATATCCCCGATTTGAGATCAGAGCGGTCCCGATGTTCTTCCGAGCAGAGGAGAGCGGTCTTAACACACCACACATGGCAGGAATATTTGATCAGATTATTTTACGATAATCGGAGCATCCTAAGATTGTCGGAAGGGGTGAATCGGGGCTAAAATCGGCCTAATTATCCTGCCGTGTGAACCAGCCTTAAGAGTTGTCTGTAAATATTATGATGGAATCTGTAAAAGGTCTCTGATTTGTTGATTCACTCAACAAGCTAAAACAACTCAAAAAAAAAAAAGAGCTTAAAATGTCAAGCTGTTCGTATTGTGAGCTAGCATTTAGCATGCTAGATGAGACTGTAAACAGATCTCCATTTTGAACATTTTTCAGAGTTGCATTCCTCCTTTATAAACAGACAGTCGGCAATGAGAAAGATACCAGATTTGGACGTGTGCACTTCTTTCACTTGCACACACAAGGACACCCGTCTGCACAAGACGCAAGAGCTTAAAAGGGGCTAGAAGTGGATACACCCGTCACTTTGTGTAGAGACTGCAGTTCACAGAGTTCACGAATATGCTGTTTAACCAGCCCTGAAACAGGAAGCCAAATACACACAAACACAAAACCTCTAGAAGGCTTTTAAATGTTCATTTAGTAGTTTAAAATGCAAGTCAAAATCGCACACAAAGAACATGCAGACCAAGCCCGCACAAATGAAAATGCAATTGGCACAGCGACTGCCCTCAGAAGTTAACTACATCCTTCCTGCTGCTGAAACATTGATAGCGAACACAACTCAGAACAGATGCAGAGGTGAAGGCCTCTTTAAGAAAGATGAAACCTCTAAATATGGAAGATTTGACTTGAGTCTTACTCGAGGGGAGGGTGTAGGTTTGGCTATGAAACATTCCTCTTCAGATTCCTGCCTTTACCTTGTATTACTATGCAGTGTGTATCTATGCAGACATAACTTTAAACTACATGAACAGATCAAACAGATATATAACTTTGATCTGACCCTCTTCATGAAATATATTGTGAGTTTGTTGTGACTGGACAATTTTGTAAAGGTTACATTAACCATTTAGGTGCCACACATGTACGAAATGATATTTTTAGCTTCGTCATCCTGAATTCACGCGGCTCACACCATAAACAGTCACACCCTTCTGCTAATAGCACACACTGACAGCTGACTTGGACACATATTTTGGCTCAGTGCTTATTTCATTGTCTGTAGGCATATTACATTTAGGTTAAGGGAAGTTTAGGACTTTTTAAACTGTATAAAAAATAAGAATAAAAAGGTATTTTGTTAATGTCATAATTATATGAGCAGTAGAGGCAAAACAAATCTTGGGGACTTCCTTTAGAAAAATGCAAACAAAAATTCCCTCAACAGGCAATTGTACGGAAGCTCTGACGTAGCAACCAAACTAGTATGCAAATAAACCTTTCACCTTTCAAAGCCATTCACTGCAAGGTACAAAAGCTTTTTTTTGAGCCTGTCAGAGTTACGTAACAAATTTGAGCTGATCTTTACATTGCTTAAAACACTCAAAGCCTTAATTCTGTACTATGGCTGTCTTTTGTTTTGTGTGTGTGTGTGTGTGTGTCCTCATAAATAAATAAGCAAGCAAAATTACAAATAATTAGTTTTTTTTGTTTTGTTTAATTTTACCCTCCTCAAAATTGTGATTAAAGATTAAAGATTAACACCTTTACAACAGCAATGCTACTGGAAGTTTTCTTACTTTATAGCCTCATTTACCTTAAAAAAACAACGGTGTGAGGATCTGCATCCTTAGCTAAACAAACAAAAAAGGATCTTAAAAACATAGTATTAAATCGAATATGATAAAATGAAAAAGTGCCATTAAAATAAAGCCATGATCATGATCAATGACATACTGTAAGGAGAATGACGTTAAACACACCTGTCTTTAGAAAGCAAATAGTAGGCACAGCGCAGGACTTCGCTAGAAATGCAATAATAGCCAATAAATTATTTTATTGCACCTACTGACAGGCTTTATTTGTTCCTCCAGTTTTCATTCACAAAAAACAGCCTCACTTAGGGCACCATGATTCCCATGAAAACTTCAAATCTAATTATTTCAAGATAATGATTTGTATCAGTTTAATATAATTTCAAGCCAGACAATTAATTACAACTTACTGACTTTTCTATTTATTTAATGGTTTATTAATGACAGGCCCTGTATAACACACCCTACGCTCGTCTAGTTTGAACTTGTTCATTCGTCTGTGTTAAAAGTTTCAACTCAAATCTATATTTTGTGTCCAATTACTTACTTATGTGGGAAGTAGCTGTGTATTAAGCGGGATAATGTATATCCAGCCAGTTGTTATCAGCATTTGAGATGTCACCTGGATTTGACATCCCATTATCTAATGCAGTGGCATTTAGACATTTTTAGTTGAATTAAGTGTCCAAATACATCTGGAGCTGATAAATGATGAATACAGGCCTGCAAGATGAGGAAGAGTAGCTGTCTGGTTCAGACTCAAGAAGAAGAGCTTAGTCTGCAACAAAGACAAAGATCCCTCTCTTTCTGCCTCTCTCGCTCTCTCTGAGGTGATGCTCCGACTGGCACGTCCTCATTCCCAAGCACCATCTATCTGCTAGCCTCTAGTTCTGTAAAGTCTGGGAGTCACTCCACTAATATGATTTCACATAAGCCACTCACAACTACACTGAACTGCTTTTACACACTGCGACACATAAGTTCCTGAAGTTTACAGTGCTAATAATGATATCTTTCACTGGAATGGGGCCCCCGCTAGGATTTAGGCCTTCCACTGCTGTATTACAAACAATGTTATGTAACCTACAGTAAATGACCTCAAACAAAAACTCAAAGAAATCCCTTTATTAACACCAATTAGGCTGAAATGGCATAAACAGGGGAGTACATACAAGAGACGCAGTCATGCAGGGGTGAATGAGAAAAGAAAAGTAGCCTGACTTGAGAAAGCAAAATCGAATTAAGTCTTCTGACAGTTTGCTTTAGGTTTAATCCTCCCTAATCAAATGCTTCAAATGTCTCTTTGCAAATCGAGATTTCCTTTTTTGGCTGTCCTGGTGCTCAGTTGTCATTTTCAACAGTTTGAGTTGATTAGACCAAATAACATTTTTTTGAACGATATCTGAAATCTGAAAAACACTTAATTCGCACACAGTAATATGATGGTAAAGACATCAATGCACGTCTGTCTGTCTAATTCAGATGCCTTTATCTGGTTGGTGAGTGATGAAAAGACCACTTAAATGAACAAAATGAACTCATTCAGAAATGCTCAGTTGGTTTTTCCATTTTATCTTTCCATCTCTACTTTGAAATAAACATTGTTTAGTGGTTAAATATTTGCTTGGTTATCTAAAGTTTACAAGAATTCAATGTAGATCATTAGATATGACGTTAAGTCTGTATGATTTCTTCTTTCGGTTTAAAACATAATCAGAGCTTCTGAAGAAAAAGAGAGAGTGACAAAGTTGTCCTCCTATGCAAATACTAAAACCTGACAGGTGAGTGACAGGTGTGGCCCTGTTGTCTGTTCATACAATACACACTGATACATGTACTTTACATTTCTGAACATGTTTTGTGATCAGTCACAGTATCTAAAACTTTCCTGTCAAGCACACATTCTTTGCACATGTTAAATATCAGAAGCTGGTTTGGTATGAAAATACTAAGCATGAGTGTTGCATGCGTGTGCACGTTTCTCTGGCATTAGAGAGGCACACATGTGGGCATGTTGCCTGGAGAGCGCTGTAGAACACAGGCACAACATTAGGCAGTGTGCTGGGAAGGGGTCAAGAGCATGACCTCACTGGCAGTGTCATGTTAAGCGTTCCCTAGTTTGAAGCCAGCTGTAGCTGTCCTCTCCCAAGGGACATCTCCCTCATTCCCAGCACGTCAACCAAACACTATAATAAATGCAGCAACAGCATACCACAAAGCTGTTTTTTTTTCAGTTCACAAGGTGTTTTTAAAAACACTTTAGGTCTAATTTAACTTAAGAATCTTATATCAGCCACACTATATTTAGCAGAAAACCAGTTAATTTTACTCATCTTAAACTCTAAAACATCCCAAATGTTTGTTTTTATGGTTTGCTTCTGTCTTTCATGATAAAAGACTAAATAGAACCCACAACATCATGCAAAGTCCCTGAGTTCAGGGAAACTGAAAGACACTTGACCAATCATGGGTGAGCATCATGCAGCGGTGGTTAGGTTAGCCATGTATAACAGCTTACTAGTCACGTATGCGTCTAGCAGTATTAGTCACTAGTTTGAATGGTGCCCGAAATAAAACTAGAGATAATTATACATTTTAAGGTGAATTCTAAGGTAAATTTAGTTCAGAAAATGCAGTCATACTTGTATATACACCCAATCCAATTACATATATAAACCACATTATTGTAAGTATATAAACATATATGTGTAGTATACACACATATACCAAAACTCCACCATAATTCTAATAATTATGATGATATAACCAAACAAATATCTTATTGTAAATATTGTATATTTTCGCTGTGTGTAATATTGTAATAAATGACAACATTGTATGTAAACCAGGAAATGCCAACAAATTACTTTAAATTGAAACTTACTTTAATTGGAAAAGAAAAGAAAAGAAAAGAAAAGAAAAGAAAAGAAAAGAAAAGAAAAGAAAAGGAGCTAGCCACTGATGGATTAAAGCGGGCACGTACACCACGATTCTCTGGCTGTGTCTGAAAACCCAATGTGCTCCCTGCAAAGACAGCACTTTAGGTCCCCACAGGCGCCACTACTGGTACATAAAGATGCTACACAGGCAGCTCATTGTCCTATATAGACATAGCCAGAAAACGCGTCTGTGATGCCCAAAAAATGCTGTCTATGTAGGCGCCTTAATAGGGGTTTTAGACACACGATTTCCCGGCATTGACTGACTATCTAACTAACATCCAACACGCGTTTTTAGGAAACTGTAGCACATTGGTATGTGCTCATCACAACTTAGTTACACGTGTGACAGCTCTCAACATGTGCTACGGGCTTATTTCGTTTTTTGCCACTCAGCTAACGTTAGTTCGTCGACTTTTCGGAGCTCGAGATCAAGGATCGCGAGGTAAAGTTAATGTGGCTAGTAACGTTAACTGACCGACATTAAAAAAAACTGTTTAACTAACCTTACAGATATACCATTACAGACAAATATTTTCCACATAATGTTTTGTTAAGACACAACTTATCTCCTTTGTTTTTTTTGTTCGTTTTTTTTTTTTGCATTCTGACAAGAAAAAAAAACTATTTTACCTTTCCGCCCTCCATCACGTCTTGTCAAATGTTGGATGACGTCTCGACGTACGTTGATTTAGTCGAAACTTCGCCCTTTTCCCTCGTTTTTCCTCAGAATTCAACTTTTAAATTAAATTAACGACAATAATAAATTAAATAAATAAATACAGCTTCGCCAAGTATGATGTATCTTAAAAGGGAGACCGGGAAAATGCCTTCACAGCTCCGTCGTTCGTAAATAAGTTTATTTCTTCTCCTTTTTCTTATCTGGTCTATTTTCTATCTGCTCCAGCCGGTGAGTCTGAGATGCTGTGCGGGTTCGCCGGGTTAATATGTATGACGCAATAGTACGGGACTAGGAATGTAATCTGTGATTGGCTCATCCGCAATGACGACATGTAGACCGTAATGGCTGCGTAAAAAGGAGCGTGCAAAAGCACACATCACGAGAATCAATCTTGAAAGACTGGGTTGGTTTATGTATATATATTGGAGAAATGTATTCTTTTTCTATTGATATTTTAGTTTTAGTTTTTTTTCTTAATAGGCTTCAAACTCCATCGATGTTCACTAAACCACGATTAAGCAGTGTGAAAAGCTGCTTTTATTACAGTTGTCTTTTTTTTTATAATAACAACAACATAACATAATAGAATAATAGAACAACACATAGCCTAGAACAAAAAATAATATGGCATAAGAACATTTACCAAATGTATGCCAAAAAAGAAAGAACGTTTTGAGAGATAGATATATTTAGACAATGCAGTGCATGATAGTGTATCTCTGACTCTGATCCTTAAAAAATGTTGTAATTCCACATTGTTTAAGGAAGTGTGTGAAGAGAAAATCTTTCCAAGTAAAACATAATCAAAATAGAAAGAAACATTTCATGTCTTGTTACTTTGAAATACAATGAAAACAAAAGAAGGTATCTGGCGTGGTGACAGAAAAGTCCAGAAAGAAAGAAAGAAAACCCACAATAATATACACACAAATTGCTAATTATTTCCATTATGGATGTACCAGATTTGTTGAAATGTTTTGCAGCTTAACTTTGTTTCATAAACTTATTTATATAGTTTACACATTAAAATACATATTAAATAATAATAATAATAAATATTCTAAATATGTTAGTAAATAAATACTGATCCCAGATCCTCTCTATTATCCACTGATAGTTAAAAATGTTGGCCAATAAATAAGGACTCTTAATATGGAAATATGGGGTTTTCCTTAAATGAATCAGAAAGAGCTTTATTGCCAGGAATTTGATTTGGTGACAGAGTCATACCCAGAGCAAACAAAGTAACACTAACAACATACAGATAATAAAAAAATAGAAGTAGAAGTACATTTAAAACAGAAAATCTTAAGAGATGTACAAGAATATGTGGAAAGACATCATATCCTGCCAAGAGAGGAAACGGGTATCCAGGGAACTATGAGCTGCCATTCCGGACCCTTTATATTAGATCAGTAATTACACCACCAGACTTGCAGTCAAACTGAACAATGAAGTGAGTGAAGTGACATACAGCCGAGTATGGTGACCCATACTCAGAATTCATGCTCCGCATTTAACCCATCCAAAGTGCACACATACACACGAACACACACAAATTGTGAACACACACCCGGAGCAGTGGGCAGCAAGTTATGCTGCGGTGCCCGGGGGGAAAAATTGGGGTTTGGTGCCTTGCTCGAGGGCACCTCAGTCGTGTTATTGCCAGCCCAAGACTTGAACCCACAACCCTAGAGCTAGGAGTCATACTCTCTAACCACTAGGCCAGGACTTCCCCTTAACAATAGTTTGTAGAGAAGCCCAGAGAGGGATTTTGTCTCACTCCTACAGACAATTCCTTTTGAGGTTTTGTTTGAGTTGGTGGGGAAGTATTTGCTTATCGCACAAGCAAAATAATCAACCTGCAAAAATGACACAAGGTAAGAACGTGCACCTTTTGTTTTATTGTTAAATTTGTTTGATATGCTAAGGAAAACAAAAACAGACATTTCTGAACAATCAGTGATGAATGTTCTAAACCTGGAAGACAGAAAAGAATACAATAAAATAAGCTTGACTGTCCAGGATGTTC
This sequence comes from Carassius gibelio, assembly GCF_023724105.1. Classification (NCBI taxonomy): domain Eukaryota; kingdom Metazoa; phylum Chordata; class Actinopteri; order Cypriniformes; family Cyprinidae; genus Carassius; species Carassius gibelio. The sequence continues at coordinate 26,704,266 of NC_068376.1, forward strand.
GTCAGCTCAACACTTTAGAAGAGCGTAAAAGAAGTGAATCAAGCACTGAAACAATACAAAACAGGAATATGCAAAAATTAAAAGATTAATGAGAATATACTGTGTTAAATAAGATACATTGAATTTGTTGGAAGTTTAAAATAAACACTACTATTACTTTTACTACGCTACTATTACTTTTGGAAATTTAAAATAACAATAAGAAAATAATACACAAAAAATTATATGTAATTATATTTTAATTAAAATGTATTTACAATACATTATTTAAATATTATAATACATGTTTAATTTATTATTATTATTATAAACTACATTTTTATTGATATTATTCACAAAATTGTATACATACTTTTAATCAAAATGTATAAACCCCTAGTCTTTTGTTTATCTAAAGCTAATAAATTCTAGTCATATGCAATTTAAATGTCATGGTGACACTTAATGTTGACATTTTTAGAAATAACATTTTATGTTAGTGTTTTTTTTTTTTTTTTGTTCCTTAAATCTGTTCCTGCTTGGATTTGCATGCAGTGGTGTGCTGGCCTTATTCAGAAATACTGACTATCAATCTGTCAAGGGCAGAGCAAGCAGCCATGCACTCTCTTGGCAACAACCATGTACTTCATTAACTACGAGGAACTCTGGTAAGGAGTACGCAGTGAATCTCTGGAAATTTTAACACTGTACTGTATGTTTATCTTCATAAGTAAATAAAAGTAAGTACTCATATGACAAACTTGCAACACATTTCTTTCTCCTGTGTCAAACAACAGGCATGACAATCTCAGACTTGTTTTCAAAACACAAAAGCTGCTCAAGAGGGTCATATAAGTTCATATTTTAGATAATAAACATGACCTGTGGATCAGATGACAACTAAATCCTTAGTATGGATACTGTATGATAAACACATTTCCACGAGGCCATGTGTTTAATATAAATCAGCCTAGAGTTGATTTTATTTTCTACCATTTTCATTAATATTTACAAAGGATGAATTTTACATTAATGCTGACTCTGCATGAACGTTTCAGTATAATGAAAGTAAAAAAAAGAACTGTGGCTATCAAATGCTAAACAGATGAAAAAGCAACATAAAAGTATCGATAAAGTACTGTAGTCTGTACTACCTGTGCACAATATTCCAAGTCTTTCGAAACTATACAATATTTGTTTAAATATATAAATTAAATAAATAAGTAAATAAAGCTTTAAAGGAGGAGTTAGAAAGAGCATATACTATAGGGCATATTATAGACATCTATTTTTATAAGACCTTTATTTAGAACTAAAAACATTGCGTAGCTAAGGTCAAAAGATCATATAGCTGAATTAGCATAGGGTCATGCCAGAAAATCTGGGCGTTTAAGGCCACAGGCTGACCTTTCATTTTGTATCTTAGCTGTCTAAACCAGGGGTGCCCAAACTCGGTCCTGGAGGGCAGGGATAGATGAATGGACTGTTCAGTATGTCTTTGTGTTGTTTGAGTCACTGGGAATGAATCCCGACACAGCCCTGACCAGCTCATACTTTGGACTTGCATGTGCACGTTCTTACTGGTAATATAATCTTCACTGTACCTATGACATTTTAGCGCCAGAAGAGTGGAGGCAAGGGCTTTCATAGCTGTGAAATCTGATACATTGGTTGCAGAAGTGACAAGTCTTCTACAACAGCCCTGAAACGCCCAATGCCCTCTCTGCCAGTTTTGCCCTGCTGAGTCACTGCCCCCATTTAGGCCAGTTGAATGAGGCCCGTCAAATCTCATGGGTGTGTTAATAGCACCACTGTAGGGCATTGTTTAATTCAGCACCTCAGAAGATTAATAAAGACTTCAGCAATCAGTACCTTTCCAAAAAGACAATGAAAGAACAGCTTTAAAACCTATCAAAGGCTTTTTACATGATTAAATCAGATAATAGACTACATCAACTGCTACACACACTGTACATTAATTACATTTTAAAAGAAAATAATGTTTGAGTTCTTCATTTTGTGACTAGAAAAAAAAAAAGTTCATGCTATTGAAAGGTTAATTGTTTTAAGAGAGAATTCACGAAATGCTGCTAAAACGCTTTAAATACGCATCACACATAAAGAGTTCATTCTACATGTGTGCAACAAAAGTATCGGGTCACCATGGTCCACAAAGAAGTTAGATTTCTAAGCCTATTGCACTTGTTTTTACAAGATGAATAGAGGATTTAGAAGTATTTACTTGAAATATGCAAATTACATAATCAGATCAACCTGGAGGAATTTGAAGAGATAACATTGTAACAAAGTAGTATTTGTGTCTAATTTTGGTCATTATATTATTTTCATTTAAATATGTGCAATTCATATGGTCCCTGCATCAAATAGATCAAGTGTAGCATAAATAACATTTTAGTGGTAATCTCTTTGTATAATATGTAGGTCCAAAAGACACATTAGCCAACCTATTGTATCTTAACTCATGAGCAAAAATAAACAAAACCTAAGATTTTTACTGTTGCGTAATATTGCAACAGACAACTCATATCCGCTGGCTGATAGAATGCAAACACAGCATTTCTGCCTTCTTAATAGCAAAGTTCAATTTGTAGAGCTTAAAAACTCTAAAAGGCCTTTTGTCACATGGTTTGACAGCTGCCTCGTTGCCAAAGTTTAAATCTACAGTAAATAATACTCTTTTCAAAACATTTATAATCTAAAGTTACATAATAGCAGATGTTCTATATAATAGAACGTTTAAGATGTTTGAGAAAAATCTCAAATGCATTCACCCCTTACAGTTCCTGTTAACATTCATAAAGCCATTAGCAGAACTAGCTTAAGACTCCTGAAATGGTTCTACTGCCGTTTTGCCATTACCTATTGTTATGTTACCAAATACCAGCATTGGGATTCTAATTTGATAACCATATCAGCATCAATATTTCTGTATACTAATATGAGGATTTGTGAAGTTGAGTTGTGAAGTTTTTCACTTTAAAAACAAAAAAATGACCACATAACCTGTTCATTCAGTCAATATTATGCAAATATAAGTAAACGCGCTTTGCATTCAAAGGATTTTCAATGGTTTAGTATAAAATCCTCAGTTTCCAGCTCTACTCTGATTCAGATTGAATGTGGTGGAGTCAGATGAGGTGGGACACTTCTATTGGTTGTTCATAACTGCCAGTCAACATAAAGTCCACCAAATAGACTCAGGATAGCCTGTTATCATTAAAAAGTTGCCTGATTGTTTTACTGCCATAGTATTTCCTAAAATTAAACTAAACACACATGCAAGACAACACACAATGAGGCATGCTTCAGCTAACTGACTCTATGCTGATATCAGCTGGAAATGTCTGGCTGATGGAATACTGACATGTCTATATAGATTTACCAATGTGAAGTGACTACATTGCCAATTTACTCAATCCACTTTGATCTGATAATGTCAAAGGATGACCTGTGATGGTACGCCATCATGCACAGCTTTATCAATCCACTGGGGAGCAAAGTTTTGTCAACAAGTTACCCGATGCACTGAACACTTCAGGAAGAATGAGACTTCAGTAAAGTCTGCGAGGTTCATTTCATCAAATCTCTGAAAGATAACAAAGGGGTTAGGAGCAAGTAAAGATATATCCTCAAGCACATCTTTGCTTTGTACATGGGCAGAGAAATATGTGAAATACATAATAAATTGCCATCTGCTGATTTATTCCTCCTTTCATATATGGAGTATACTGTATTTAAAATGAGCTACAACGTACATTACTGTTCTACCATCCGTTTTACTCCCTACATGTCACATACAAACCATTTTTTTAATTATACCTTTTAATTTATGTCAACTAGCTCTGACGTCATCTATGCTTGTATTTTTAAAACTGAACAAAAGCTTAAATTTAGTCATAAAAATTGGTCTGAAATGTTCAAGAAAATTCCTCACTCTAATTCTGCCTAACACTTCGTAGTCAACATCTGTGATGAGGCCTAGTCTCCAAGTAAAAAATACAAAATAAATATATAAATGAAACATAATTCACAAATACATATATTCATGTTCAATGATTGACTTTCAAGTTTGACTATTCTTGACTAAACTTGCCTATTCATTTCTGGGTGAAGATTCCTTTTAATGTGTTGTGTGTAGAAATAATAACAATAAAAAAATATAAAAACCTAATAAACATTCCTAACTACATATCAGCAGCTGACATCTGACACTACAGATGCTCAGTAAACCGTGAGAATGTTTGGCTTGTGTCCGTGTAAACAGCAGCCTAGCAACAGTGCAGCTATGGAGGAAATACTTGATTGATACATGGCAGAAAGAAGCCTGGAAGGTGACCGAGGGTTACTATATCAACTGCCTGGAGAATCGATACAGGTGAAAGCTGAATACATATGCTTTCCATTAATGTATGGTTTATAAGGATCGGACAATATTTGGCTGAGATACATCTGTTTGAAAATCTGGAATCTGAAGGTGCAAAAAAATTTAAATACTGAGAAAATCGCCTTTGAAGTTGTCCAAATGAATGTTTAGTAATGCTTATTAATAATCAAAAAAATATGTTTTTTAATATATTTACGGTAGGAAATGTACAAAATATCTTTACTTAATATCCTAATTATTTTTGGCATAAAAGAAAAATCAAGAATTTTGACCCATACAAGGTTTTTTTTTTTTTTTTTTTTTTTTTTTGGCTATTGCTAAAAATGTACCCCAGCGACTCAAGACTGGTTTGTGGTCCAGGCCAGGGTTACATTTTATCTAAGGAGCTCAGATGTGATCGATTGCTACTGTTGTGTCATTTAAGAGCTTTTTCAGTAGGGATCTTTGTGAGCCCTCAGTTCCACAGTTTCTTCATTAGAATTCACAAATCTTCATAATCCAATGACCTTTTTCAGTCCTTTGGGACTTGGGGGCCCTCTTGATTGATTGAGAGGGGTTTACAGGCAACATTTAATCTCAGTAATCAAAAGGGGACTGACAGAAATAAACAGGGCTATTGTAAACATGTGACCCTTTTATAGATTTTCCCAGGGTTCCTTTGCTTTCCATTTTATTTGGGTAATGTGACATTTTTCTTAGCTCCAATGATTCTGTAATACATGTCTTCTTCATTCAATTCTGAACGTGGAGCATCGTCAGGTTCTCTGTGGATTCCTTTTGACTTCCTGGCACACAAATGAACTTTAACAAAGGATTAACCTACTAAATTACAACTCTATCTAATTAGTTAAGCATGCAAAAATAAAAAAATCTAAATCAAGTAATCAAATATAATAAAATAAACATTCAAATATATATTTGGACACTAAGGGACAAAATATAATATCTCAGACTGGGCTAATCATTGTCTGTGCTTGACATTTCAATCAGTTAATACAGTTATTCTTTTATTTATTCAATGACTAATTATTACTAGGCCCGTACATACAGGCTTATTCATTTTACACGAAAAGAAGTAAGCCATTAAATGCTTATTAGCCAAAGATTTATGAAAGTTATTACATTGCATAATAAAATATTAAATAAAAATACAAAAAAAAAAAAAGTAGCATAAGCACACTTGCCAAAGTTTTCAAAACAAGAAGTTGGCGTTGTCTATTACTTCATAAATATTTCTTAATGAATTTCATCCACTTTTCCGCAAGTCTGCAGACTGCAAAGCAGATGTGTGGAGGAAGATTCCTCCGAGAATTGTTTTTCTTCCCATATCTTCATATATTAAATCAACACTGTAAGACTACAAGTTTAATGTAAATAAATATATTTTTAAAATAACACTTTTATTCAGCAAATGTTCAAAAGGGACAAAGACATGTATAATGTTTCAAAAGATTTACATTTTCTCTTTTTGAAAAAGAAAAAAAAGATTGCAATTTAGCAACTGGTTGTCTGAAATGATTATTCATGTATATTAATGCACCACTGTTATTTTAAATTGTTATAACATTTCACAATATTACTATTTTAGTGTATTTTGACCAAAAATGTAATATCTAAATAAATGCAAAAATGGTGAGAAGAAAGTTATTTACAAAACATAAAAATTCCTTACTGACACCAAACTTTTGAATGGTAGTGTACTGTAAAAAAAAAAAAAAAGAAGAAGATAATCTTTTTGGGCCCACTGTTCATGTTTAATGATTTAAATAAAACCGAATAAGCAAAACTGATGAGAAAATAGTGAGCGACCACTGAACCAATCATGCTTCATCCCCTCGCCATTCATTATGTTCAATCAAGCATCTGCCACTCCAGCTTTTCCATGGGCACAATATAAAAACAGGCTGTCAGCCAGAGTTAAGCAAAAGTGCTTTTAAACCAGTGGAGGACCAGAGTACCCAGTAACAACCTGGTTTTCTTAAAGCCCTCGGACAGACTAAATATTCGTGAAAAATAAAATATAAAAAAATTGCTGTATTTTCCATTCAGTTGATTGAAAACTTAAATTCCACGTATCCATTTGTGTGGAGTCTATATGTTCTGTCAAAGACGCTAATGGACCAGAGTTTTCATCAGAGCAGTTTGACAGAAGAAAATCCACAACTCCATCCCTTTAAACAGGCGCAGGATGAATGTGAGCATTTATAAGCTTTCATTATGAATATATCAGCATTCCCCTAGTAAACAGAATCATTTTGTGACATGTTTTGAAAGCATGTTGATATACCAGAAAATATAGGTCAGGTTTATGACTGGAGAGTAGTCTGTGATTATACAGGAAGTGGCATATTTTATCACATGAGTCATCAAGTGTCAACGTCTCGCTGTGGGGGAAGTTGGTCTTTCATTAGAACTGTTTGAATGTGTGTGTGTTTGTGTTAGCGTTCAGGATCAAACTGGTTTAGATTTACGAGCACATGATGGTGAGGTAACGCTTCCGTGACACCTACAGTATCAAATCTCTTTTTCTTTTACTCTCCTTCTGTTACACCCCCCACTGAACCTATCTTCTATCTTACCATCACAGTCTCCTGTTTAACCTTTCAGTCTTAAATCTTCTCTGATGATGGCCCCCTCCATGGACCATGACAGATTTATGCTGCTCAGAATAACATGGGCGTCAAACTTTTTGGGTACATTTTACCTGAAAGTAAATGGAAAAGTGCTGTGGCTGGTCAGACTATCTTTAAGATTTTCAACATTTTTAAAATCCCATTGTCTCAAGTTTATTAATCTTCTAATTAATATAAGGTCTTAAAAACTGCAAATAAGACCAAAATAAATAACTAAAATCATATAATAAAATTAAATATGCATTTGATAATATTTGTCACATAATAATGTTTTTTTTTTTATTCATTAAAATTGCATGTATATAATTTATAAGATTCAAAATACTGAATAGGTAATAATCATTAAATAATGATCGTTGATCAAATTTTAAGTTTATTAAAACTGCATGTGCAATACTTATAAAAATCATCAAAATGCTATATAATAAAAATGATAAAATATTGACCAAAATGTTGATCATTCTAATTGTATTAATTTGCAACAATCATAATAAAAATAATAATAAAATAAAACAATATTATTCTATATAATGTTTGTGCTTATTATTATGATTTTACTTCCTTTGCTGGTCCCTCTTTTGCTTGCAAACTTTTGTGTCTCTCTTCCTCTCTCTTTCTCTTTTATACTTTATCACACACTCACAAACACCCTTTCTTTCTACCTAAACCTAATTCTCATTACTGGGGAAGTGAATACGCTCTTGTTGACACATACACACCCTGAAAGCCAAACCCACTAGATGTGTGCGTGTCTGCGAGCATGCACGTCTGCCATCAGACCGCACCTCCCTCCTCTGCCATCTCACATCTATTTGTTTAAACAGGAATTTGAATGAAGCAGCAGCTCAGCTTCTGATGTGCAAACCACGACCATGACTTAATCCTGCCTTCTGGAGCCATGGAAAAATGTAATGACCTCGTATCATCTGCCCAGCTTGAGTCAAAATCAGCTGAATGGAAACTGTGATGTTTCGTGGTAGCATCACGTACTGTATCGTTATGCTTTGCGTTACTGGGACAGTCAACAGTTCTAAGCTACTACGGCTTAAGTTTCTGAGTGAACTAAAATGTTCTAAACAAGAGCAAAATCTCTGGTTGTGCATTTAATTTTACGTGTGTGGCTTTTTCACATACATATGTCTATTTTGTGCTGTTCAGTAACTTATTGGTTGAGAGAGCAACCAGTGCAGAGCTGTTAAAGGAATACATTCAACCGAAAATGACAATTCTGTCATCATTTACTCACCGTCATGCCGTCCCAGACCTGTATGACTTCGTTTCTTCTGTGGAACACAAGGAAATTTCTAAAGATGCTGGTTGCTCTTTTCCATTCAATTGCTAAGGTTTTCATCCTTAAAAAGGACACAAAGCATGTTTAAAAGTGTCACAAAACCAGTCCATAAAACTTCATATGGGAACATTAATTTCTAAATTAACTAAATGCTTGAATTAAGCTTTCTAGACAAAAATAATAAAGAAAATAATTTGCAAACGTATGATTGCAGCAGCCAATAAAGAATGCAAAAAGCTGTTCAGAGAAAGTATGGCTAAACAAAGTAACAACAGTAAGTGTTTTATTCTATTTGTATTATTTGATTTGTGTTCATTTCTAGTTTTGAAAACTTTAAGTTTAAAATGTGACATTAAAATTAACATCTCATATTAAAGTAATATCTCAGAAATCTCATATTATTTGCAAAATGGATGCACAACCGTCTTTCTCTGTTGTACATAAAGGTTGTCTGAGGCCACGGTCACACTATTGAAAGTGAAAACAGGAACTTGAGAACTCAAGATGTAGAGATGCAAAACCACCACAGTGTGCAGCGTGGTGTGTGTACTGCAGACGGTGCTAGACTGTGCCAGTACTGGTGAAAGGTACAATCACCTGCTGAGGATGGGAGGATAGGGTTTTGCCTTTCAAGCACACAAACACACATCCAAAACAAATCCAAAGCTGCCTGAATGTCTGCAAGACGTCACATTCAGAACAGCGGCCAAGCAACCGAATCAAAAGAGCCTCTGAAGGCTTTGACAGCATTCAGTGAGTGTTAGTATTTGCTTACTGGTCCTTGTAAAAGCTTAAAGTGTGTGAATGTTTTCATACTTCATACCATTCCCACTGTAACTGTGGTAACTGCATAACCAGACAAATGCAACTTAACATTAGCACATCATCGGTCAGGTCGTATTACACAGTTTTAGTCTCACGCGAATTCTTCTCACTCTTTGTTTAGTAGAACACTTTTGTTTTGTTCAATGGGTAAAATGGTGCCAAATCTGCCATGAGGACAGACTGGCTCCACGGGTACAACAGGATCTCTTTCTCACTAATGTCCGACCTATTCCAGGAACTTTATTGTCCATTTAGTCATTTAATTTGACTTCAAAGTCATTAAATGTTTTACTACGTGTCACATAAAAATATTAAATCTTTTAATTTTGAAAGAAATAACATTTTAAAACATTACAAAAAGGAGTCAACACAAAAGGTTAAAATGTGAATTAAAGATCCTTTTTCCAAGGCAAAGGTGACTGAAATGCTCATTATTATGATTCAATCATGTTCATCACTGCATTAGGAATAATACATAGTATATATTAACTACTGTTCTCAGATATAGGAACCTCAGTTCATGAATAGATAGGTCAATATTATTTTGGTCACTTGGTGTGATTAATTTTAATCAATCTACACTTGAAACAAACATCCATCTCTCAGATCTGATCATCAGAACAACTCTTCAAATTCGCCATGAAAAGCAGCAAACAGGCTCATTTGAAGACCATTCATGACCATTCAAGCTACAAGGAAAAGCTATCAGTCTTCTCATTTCAGACTAAATATCCTGACTGCAAAGGTCACAGGTCAGTAACATAACTAGACAAATAAACCAGAAACAATGAGAGAAGAATAATGAAATTTCCTTTGTAAATATACAACCTAAAATACAGCACCATCCACACTGCCTTTTAGAGAAACTTCCTTGCAATTCTGAGAAAAAGGAAGGAAAAAACGATCTGAATTCTACATTCATTCCAGTATATAGTGACTTTTACTGCAAAACAATTTTTGTATTAGATGACTTGAACTTGTGTTTTTCTGATGCAATGCATAGTGCATGTTTCATCACTGAAACAAAAGTGTGTATCTATGTATAAAAGTATATGAATATACAGTATATAATATAAATGTGTGTGTGTGTGTGTGTGTGTGTGTGTGTGTGTGTATCTATATATAACTATATGTACATGTATATATAATGTCAGTAAGTCTCTCTTGCTGCTAACTTGGTCAGCAATTTTCAGGAAGTGGTTAAGTCAGTGACATATATAAAAAGAAGGTGAACAGTTTTTTCAACTTGTAGTTAAAAGTAACATTTTAAAGTGTTTTCTACTACATAGCACAACTAGACAGAAACACATACACAAAGAATTAAATGAGAAATTATCTTATTTTTTGCTGTTTTAATTTTTTGTTCCAATAATGTTTAATTGTTTTACATGATTGTGTAAATACTACATACCATACATCTAAAAATTACTATTGCTGAAAAGCTACAAAGTAAAAAATAAAATTGAACGGAAATACAGACTTTTTTTACTTTATGAATGGCAATGGTGGTTGACCAAAGGTCAAAGGTTAGCATGTTAAATTTAACAGTTTTTAATCTGTGAAGGTACAAACTGACTCAAAATTATACTCAACCTGAGAAATGTTCGCTGGAGTAAATATCCACCAGTATTATATCAGTTTTCAATGCATACAAATGCTTTACATTTACTTTTACATTTACATTCAAAAACAACAAAAAGAGCAATGATATATAAGTGCTTTAACAAGTCTCAGTTAGGTTAACACTGTACACATAGCAAAGGCTTTTAAATAATATAATAAATAAAAATAAAACAGAATAAAAATAATTGAGCACACTAGTGTTAGAAGTCTTTAAACATACACACACATACAATTGCATTATAAATGAACAGAAAATAGAATACAAAAAGATTAGAAAGGTGGTTAGATTTTTTATATATATATATATATATATATATATATATATATATATATATATATATATAATTAGAATAGTGATATATACACAGATATATACACAGATGATTACAATTTCAGTTGCTGTATGAAGTTTTGGTTGAGTATGAGAACTGAAAAGGACCCATGCAAGCCCCCTTGTGGAAAAATGAGTGTTTTGTTCTTTTTTTAAACAATGCCTAATTCTGATGAACAGATGTCATGACAAAAGATTCAGATCTTCCGATTCCCACAACCTCATTAGCCAGCTGTCACATTTTCATTTCTGGCCCGTGTCCTCACTAACCTCACATCTTTTCCACAGTTGTATGTCTCACATTTTGCACCAGGCCATTAGGATTATAAAAATGAATATAAAACCAATCCAGACATCTATCTATCATTCTATATACATTAGTAATTTAATTAAACTAATTAAAATCTATTTTGTAGTATATGTATTTTTTTCAATCTATGCAAAAAATGAGAATCATTATACTGTTAAAAAAATAATAATGCAAAGATAGCTAAATATTCAAAAAGTAAATCTAATTATGACCACTAGATGGCGTCATAGCATAGTTTACGTATTTCCTAACACTGACCTACTTTTGATATCACATCAGTCTACACGCCTCCTTCCTTAATCAACATATAGGAAACGATACCAATTTAAAATAGCTACAGTGTCGAAAAGCTCTATTATAAATAAACTGGACTTCCATTCAAGATTATGAATGGCAGATCACTTCTAGCTGTGAACTCATTTAATGTTACGTTTCCTCATTGCTTTGAGGTCAAATGAGGTGACAACATTCAGACCTAAAATCAAGTATCTAGAACATGTTATAGACCTGTGCTTGCAAAGGTTCAACCAAATAGTATTTTTAAAATATAAAAAAAAATATTAATTTACAAATCTGATTAACAAATTGAACTCCCAGTTCTCCTAAATGAAAAGCCTATTTTATTCCATACGGGATCATACCGTGGAAAATACTCAGGGGACATCAAAGGAACCATTGCAGGTATTTCTCTGTGTTACAACAGAACATCAGCGGCACAGAGGCACTCCACATAAATATTTCATCTTCTTGCCCATGAATTATGCATATTATATTACACGCCCACATAATATGATGCTCATGTCAATTTGGAGGTCCATTGCTCTATAGGGTGACGGCTATGATATCCACCTCACAGGTGAAATGTGATATACCACTGAATGCCTCTTTTCTCCACAGTGGGGCGTATGGGAATTAGTGTTTTACTGGAAAACAGGTTAAGGCTGTGGGTCACTGTGTCTGGAAGTGGAGTATCAGGGGAACTGTTGGGGACCAGATAATTAAGTACCGGTCAAACCAGATAAGTCATATTGCAAATTAATTATTTAGAATAATCCCCATGATGCATAAAGAGATTTATGAATATCAGACATCTGATGCTAGATAGGGAGGTGTGTGAGATTATTGTTGCGCTATATAATACAGATTTTCGAGAGTACGATAAAAAGACAATGCATGTAATACACTACTAATAGTCTTCACATTAATTTTATGTGAAATAAACTACTTTTTTTGGATCCATCTGCTCTACCTTAAGATAAATCATAACTGTTGAAAGATAAACTAGATTTCCATATTTTCTTAAGAAAATATGAGCGGCACTTGTCGGTCCAAAACTCTTGAGGTTGGGTAGCAGTCTATGTGAGTTCAGAGCAGTTCTCCTTTTTCCAAAAAAAATAAATAAATTAAGAAAACAAGCATTTCTGGGTACATGAATGTATAAAAGTCCCTTATTTCTTGGTAATAAAGTGTTTCAGCCTTGCATTCACAGATACATGGATATGCTATATATCTATATATTGCAGGGGCTTCCACCTCCCCCATAATGTGGAACAAATACATGACCACCGACATTCAGGCAAATCACCCTCTGGACTAATCAACACACTCAGAATTAGCATTTCAACCAATCAGCTTAACCCCAGGGCCCCGAGGACTGTGTTTTACTTTGATCTTCATGCCCCATTATTTGAATATGTTTGCATATATTAAAACCCCATTGCGTTTATATAGAAGTCAACAATTACATTATATAATTGACAAAGGCTATGCTTTCACAGGTTAAACAATTAACCTGCAGATTATTTTAAGCAGACAGGTCATTATTGAAGGCATCGCTCATACACATGCATCAGTAAACTTTTCAGCATGCATTTCAAGCGAGAAGCTCTTTGTGTTGCCATGGTGCAAATAGACTGACAGAACAAGAAGCAGGGGAGGGATTTAAGAAGAAGGGGCAGGGTCATGAAAGCATGCCTTCCTGTGATTGGCCGAGGCTGTGTCACATGTGACCTTTGGAATGCTAATGCCTAGATTCCCCCCCTACTTTCTCTCTCTCTGCTCTGCCGTAAAGCTTACAGCACAAACACAACCCAGAAATGGTGTAGGATAGCAGGAAAGCAGGACGTAATCCAGACCTAGGAAAGAAAGGCAAAGCCAAAGTGTAAGGTAGGCATTATTTATGTGCATGTTGTGAAATTCCTTCCTTCTCGTGGCTCTTAAACTAGGAGGGAAGGAATTAGGGAGAGGGAATGTGTTTGCTTTCTTACTGCATGCTTCCAGACCTGTTTCAAAGCCAGCCAGACCAGATCTGACAGCTCGAGGGACAACAATGTGGATGTGAGGGCATTGGCCTGCTGTTGGCAAACCTATATAGACACTATTATTTAGACAACAATCCTATTACGTTAACAAAACCTGCCATTCTTGTGTATAAAGATAAGCTTGAATGCATTACACATTACTTACTTTATATTAACTCCAAATCCAATGGATGGTAGAAATATTATCAGCCTTTTCACCATGATAAAGAATTGGTTACAAAACAGTCCATCTAAAGCATATTCCTTTGAAGGTCAGTTTCCTTCATGTCAAGTATAGTGTATGTATGTGCATCTGAAAGAGTTGAGTCTGGGGTCAGGGTCAGGTCACAGTGCCCTTGGCATTCCATGTGACCCACATTAGGTCAGATTATTTAGAATGGATACCATGTGAATGAGGGCACCAGACCACAGTGCAATTGGATGATGGTGTACATGACTTGTGCGTACTTTTAAACTGCTTTTCTCTTTTGCACTTCCAAGTTGTGCACTTCCATGATTCAGCCAACAACACAGCAGGATTAGAATGAGAGGTGCAAATCAATCCAAACCAGATCCTCTAGCAAAAAAAAACAAAAAAAAAACTTCTGCTTCGTATTAAATCCAGAATGTTCTGATCTGTAGATTCCCAAACATGTAAAATTCCCTTCTGCATTTTGCCAAACACACTCGCATAATTTTGATTACTTATTTTTTGGTAGGTGTGTTTGGGCCCTTTGTTGTCACGGTAAATACATAATTAGTTTGATGTATCTCATACATTAATTTAAACAAATTAAATCAAGACAAAGATTATAAATTACTCAGTGCTTCTTGAATTTAAATGGTGATGTGTTTATTAAGGAGACAAATAAAGGCTAGCCATATGAAATAATAAATCAATGAACACCTAACAACCAATGCACACATCATTATTCTGTTTTTACAATCATAATAAAATTTGTAGTTCCAGAGGACAGTGTTGTTCTGACAAGCTGTTCTAAAGCAAATAAAATCAGTGTACAAGATTATAAAATTAAACTCACAGATTCAAACACAATGAATTTCAACTAATTTGATAGCTGTTTCCTCATGCAAAACTCACCACTATGATGCTAGTTTGTTTGGGATCATTTCTAGGCTTTCACCATGATTCATACTAGTTTCACAATATTCTATGATATTGTAGTCTCCACATATGGCTTGAGTCTCTCTTGTAATGATTTTTCCACTAAATTCTTCCCAACACGACACATGATTTGAGGTGTCATCCACAACTAATATAAGTAATAACAATAGTGATGCTTTTCTTAGCAAATACAGTCTGTGTGTAAGAATCTGTCTGCTCATCCACCCATACTATAATCCAGAAGCTTTGTCTCAAGCTGTCTGTTAAAATGCTTTTATTAAATAAACCATCTTCTTTCCTTTGTGCAGTGACCCAGAATTCTTGTGAGTGGGACTCAAGGTTAATTGCACTGGGAGCCTGATTGTGTGTGCTTACTATATAACGTGCCGATTACTTGAAGGAATTAGGGTTTTGAGTGTCTCAAAACCAGAGTCAAAGATGGATCCTTCAGTGTGCTTATAAACGTGTGTTTACCTGGCTAAAATTGTGGGTTTGCAAAGTCCATGCAGTCCCAGTAGATATGATCGGCAGCTTAATTAAAGAGCAGGTCATATGATATTTTAAAGTGTCCTCATATTGTGTTGGAGTCCTGTATAACAAGTTTATATGCATCTTAGGTCAGAAAACATTGTAATTTTTTCAGAATATACATTTTAATATTAGAATAATTTTTCAATGATTACGAAACTATTCATTCAAAGCAGTTCTGAGCTTAATGTCTGGAAACCCCTCCCTTCCATAAAGCTACTCTGTTCTGATTGGTCAGCTGGCCATGTCTGTTGTGATTGGTCTTTCCGTACAATGCGTGTCGGAAACGAAACCTCCATTACCATAATTGTTTTTTTTTTGCTCCGGGGGGTTACTTGTAAACAAAAATGCTATAAGGTTGCAAAAAAAGGCATCGATATTACCTTATAAATTCGAGCCTAAGTATGAGGATGACTGATGCACTCGCTCAAATGGACACTACATTGCAAGATCGACATGATCAGGGGCCTGTACCATGAAGTCAGATAAGCTGGCTAGCCAGGTAAGTTGCAGGTTAGTTTGCACCAATCCTGGGTTTTAGGTACCACGTAAGTGGCTTGGCTTTCAGCGGCATTCATTGCCATAGTATCTTACACTCCACGGCTAACCTGCTCCGGGGCAGATTATGTTCTGGGTTAGAGATCTCAAACTGAAGGTGGACCAATCAGATGTGAGAGAAGTGACACATATCTGACACAAAGTCAGTCCTCCAGTTTATCTTGCTCCATATTAAAGCTCACTAATGCTAAAAAAAAAGACGAAGTCTGTCTTTAATGATAATTACTGAGTCATTTTATGATTTATATAATTATTGTGATTCATATTATTATTATTTATCTTTTACACACAAGCAATTTTAGTTTAACAGTTACTGTAATTTGTTTATTTTAAATAAATATGAATGTATACAGATCATGTATAATATAAATAAGCAAAGATATCAAAAGATTGCACTATTTAAAAAAAAAAAAATCTGACATTACATGTTCGGGTCTCTACCACTATATATTTTCAAATGTATAAACTAAGTTAACAAGTTTCACTTGTCACTGCACTGATAGAGCAAGATTATTTATTTTATTAGTCCTCCTTAATTTGTTATATTTTTCAGTCTCTTAACCTTTAGCAAAACCTTTAACCTCTAGTTTTTGAATCACGCTGGGTCTCTCGTGAGAAGTAAATCACAACTTGCTTTGTATTGCAAGGCTCGCGATTGGCTGTTCGCCAGTGATGTCACACATTCACGTGCACGTGCTCCACAAACTCAGGATCAAAGCCTGACTTGACAAAGAAAGTTGATGATCAGCATCATGGTACCAACAAAGCCGGATTGGAGAGGTTTGGTTTTGTCAACTCAAAACTAATCCTGTAACTCTGAATTTGTTCATCTCCCATCATGGTACAGGCCCCAGGACTAGTGTTTCCAAAAATTCAGTATTCGGTACCAATACCAGTAAAAATCCACAGTTCTTAGTACCAATTTCGGTTCCAAAGCAAAACATAAAAACATGCTAATTAATTTGGCTATACTTTTATTTAATCCAAACTGTGTAGTCTACATATTTAATTTTAAACATATTTTAAAATCCTTCTAGAGTTATTCAGCCAAGAATAACAACTAAATAAAAAATAATATGAAGAAAAGCCCAGAACTGCTTTTCTGACTGATGACACAAAGTTAACCATTTGTACACTTTCTAACATGCATATTTTAGATTCACAATTAATTGAAAAGCCTCTGATGTGTAAAAATAGTAAATATCATCATGTCCTCCTGTTTTTTTTCACCCAAATAAAAGTTATAGGAGCATTAAATAGTTATTTAATGCTCTTTAAATTAGCGTTAGCCACGCTATGCTAAAGATTAACTACTCTAAAAACAGCGTTCATTTCAATCCAACATTCAAATGAAAATATTGAATAGTATTCATAACAGAAGCTGTGTTTCCCACAGACTTAAACTCTATTTGTAGCGGCATATATATGCAAATTCATTCTCTGCCAGCAGGAGGAACTTGTAGAGGGGAAACATATAGGTTTCCCTGGTAACAGCTGTAATCAAATAAGTGCTGTGCTCACAAACACTGCTCAGACATTACAGGCAAGTAAGGTGCACACGTGGGAACTGTGTTAGAATGTGGCGTGAGGCTGAAAACACAGGTCTTCTTGACCTGATGTGAACACACTATCTAGCAGAAGTGTTTGTGGGCAGGTTAGAGTGTTTGTATTTTGCAGGTAGGCGGGGATTATGCAAATGTGTTACCTTGGGACGTATACTATATAGGTAACAGGCAGAAAATTAAAAAATATGATGACTTGTTAAGGTGGCTCAGAATCGACTCTTTCTTTTGAGATACCATATCTTTATTTATCATGCATTTTGCAGACTGTTTACATTGAAGGATAGCTACGAAAACCCATATGAGCTGCTCTTTAAAGAAGTCAAAATATAACTTATGTGCTCCCAGATTTACTGACATGTCCACATGATGTTCTCCGTGGGCTGCATCAATGACAGAGGTGTTCATGTGCTGATGTCTACATTATCCAGACTAGCCATAGAGCTGTTCTGCTTTCTAGCACTGTGACACTTAAGACAACAAATGTTCTACGGAAAGAACATGAGCTGATTTTTCAAACTCTTGCCCAAAATAATTGGCTGAGAGTTTGTAACAAAGAAAGTGTGCAGTTTTTCCACAAACTACTTTTTTTTTGGCAGGACGATTTGAATTCAAAGGTATGAATATTGGCATCTAAAGTAAGACTTTTAAAAAGAACTGCCTGGCACAACTTTTGGAGTAATTTTTATTACTAAAAGTGCAATTTCTCACCATTGAAACATGCATGTACATGTAACATCAGGAAAAAGGCAAAAATGTTCAGTTACAGAAAGTCATTGCACAAATGCACTATTTGCATGCACCTTAATTCATTACTACATATATGTACTATAACAGGGAAAAATGTTCAATAAGACAGAGTTAGTAGTATTTGGCTGGTAATGTGATCTTATTATGTAGTATATCAAATATTGATGTGTTTATGAAGGAGATAAAAAACTAAACTACACTAGCCATATAAAACAATAGATCAATGAATGCCTAACAACCAAGGCCAACATTATTATTCTTTTTTTTACAATCAGAATAAGGTTTGCGGTTCCAGAGGTGCTCATTACTGACATTCATATCCCCCTTCCCATTAATAACGAGGGTCCCCCTCGGTAACCCATCTTAGTGGTCATCATCAGTGTACTATATTCACAGCCTTCTTAGGGAGAATTAATCCATCTCCGCTGCATTTGATGCTGTGGCTCTGCTGAGGGAAACAGGGTCACTTGGGAATGTCTGTCTGGGGCCGTAGTGGCTCTATTGCCACAGAATGGGACACCAATTAACTGAGTCTCAGAGGAGAAAGAAAAGAGAGCAAGATGGAAAAAGATGGAACTTTTCACTGTTGTACACTACCATTAGTCAAGTAAAGCCCACCTGAAAGCTTTAGTTCTATGGCTGTGATTTATTGTTCAGGCCATATAGTATCTCAACGGCTTGATTGTTAGTACTGCTTAAAAAATTATAACTATATTAGCGCAAACTCTAATCTGCTAAATGCGACTATAAGGCAAGAATTGATAAACATTAACCTGATGATTTTCCGTAAAGCTACTCTGAAACGATGTGTATTGTAAAAAGCAGTATACTGTATGAATAAAATATTAACTGAAGTTGAATAAAATGCAACATAATGCATACAGACTGATGCCAGTTTACACAGTACAATTTGTACTTGGTGTAAGAATCGACTGTTTCATATCCATTATGTTAATTTATTGGCATCAGTCTGATTTTTTTTCCCCCTAAAAAATTTAAACCATTTCGTTTTTTCATTGCCAGGTTTTCAAAGTTAAAGTTATCTAAATAAAATAGATTATTAAGAAATGTAAAAATGTAAATGCTACTTTTATAAATAAGTTCGTAAAATAATTATGAAAAAAAGCACAAAGTATATAAAATAATAAATCAAATAAAACTATATAAAAAAATTAGAATATATAATTTTATGGAACTTTTTATTATCATAAATAATAATTTAAAAGACTCAATAAAAAT
The DNA here is from genome assembly GCF_023724105.1 of Carassius gibelio. Taxonomy (NCBI): domain Eukaryota; kingdom Metazoa; phylum Chordata; class Actinopteri; order Cypriniformes; family Cyprinidae; genus Carassius; species Carassius gibelio. Next base: position 26,723,726 of record NC_068376.1, read on the forward strand.
ACACTATAATAAAATAGTATAAAAATCTATTAAAAAATTGTTTATATATAAATCTTCAATTGTCAGTGAACCCAATTATCAACACGCAGGCTGATAAAAAACACTTAAGAGACAAAAGAACCTCATTAATATGTTATCTAATGATCACCAGTGCACTGTTACCAACATAACCAGACTAGTTACCACTGGCAGACTGAGGTTTACTATGACTTTTACAGCAGTTCATTAAATGTGCTTAATTAGTCCAAATTTAGTAATGTGGGAGACTGTGAAATCAGCATTCTTCAATCTCTCAATGCTCTCACATCTGTCCTCGCCTCCTCCGCCCCTCCCCGTGGCTGCCCACCCCCGCCTCATTTCCCTGCCCCCCACTCATTTCATGCTGAGTGGTTGAGTGAGTAACTAATATGGATCAGACTCAGACCAGACAGACAGCAGCACCCCCATCCCATCTCATCCCAGTTTACTGCCTCTTCCTCATCTGTCCGTCTTGATTTTCCTGTCTCATCCCATATTCACAGTTTGTCTTTTTCTCTGTTCACTCTCATTCTTTCTATCCCCATCTGAATGGATGATGCACATGTGGAAATGATGAAGACACAAGAAAAGGAGGTGATAGATAACATAAAGAATATGAATGAACTGAACAATGATGCCATAAAGCAGAATGGGAGACAAAAATATATTGAATTTTTACTTTACTTGTGACCCTTGTTATAAAAAAAAACAAAAAAAAAAACTGCTGTTTGCAGTCATTTTGCTCTGTTCCTTCTCTTCATTCTGTTTCCACCTTGCCTATACCTTCTTTCATGCTCCTCATTCCTTCTCTAAACTTCCTTCTTCCACCTTAATTTATCCAGCTCCACCAGAAGCTAATCTATATGCTAATAAGTAGATGCCAATCAATGATATTCATGCCCGTCTGTGTGCAATCAATATATTACATAATAGAGAACATTTCAGAATAACACAGCCCAGAGGTATTACACAATAAGTGCCTCAATTTACTTTTCAGGACAGTGCAGTTCTTATCTCCTCCTTCAAGGTCAAATAGGCCACCTTGGATGTATATTTTCAATTTAGTAAGGCCTCTTCAGATTGACCAGAATGGTCTTTTGTTGTGCCCCGATTTAAGCGGGTCCCAAAACCCTATTCACTTTCTGTAGCACATCCAGTCTGTTTTTCATGAGTGTGTGGTTTGATTGTGATTGCCGCAGCAGTCATAGATTGTTACTGTTTGCTAAGTGATGCTCTAATCACTGATTATTAAGAGGCAACCTCATCAGCACACAATACTTCAACAACCAACACTGTGCTCTTGGTGTCTCTTCTTTGTCATTGTTTTTAGCACTGCCATTAAAGGTGCTGTATGATTTTTTGATTGTACTAAAGCATTAAAATGCCATAATATGTTTGAAGATATTTAGAAAACTTGCAAAGTTCACATACTTATTTCTCTGGAAAACAATGCTTCAGTCGGTTATTCTGCTTTGAAATGTCTGTTTCGTGTCGGAATGTCTGTTTTTTTATTTTAACCTTATTTACCCAATAGTTTTTCAGAACCCTGAGATAGCGTATTGCAGCCATGGCAGCTAGCAAACAAACTGGGTCAGAGATCTTCTTTGGTGACTCGGACTTGGACTCGGACTCGAACACTGAGACTCGAGACTCGACTCGGACTTGACAGTTGGTGACTCGACTACAACACTGCTGTAAATATTGCACACGTTCACTTACGATTGACGTGACAAACTTGTGCCTTTTATTTATTTACAGTTCAAAAGTTACAGAAACGGAACTATAGACACAATAAATACAAATAAAACATATTGACATCTTCAATATTCGGCCTAATAAAAATATTACGAACGCTCACTTTAAAAAAAAATTATGAATCTCTATGACTTAAACATAATATTCTTACTGAACAACTAGCTAAAATAGAATAAATAATTATATTTCTCTAGGTCTTCAGTTACAAAGGCAGACAAAAGGCACAAATTACAAATAAGGACACAAGATAAACAGAAAACAAAACAATCGTATAAATCATATTGACAAATTCTAAGAAAAATATTAAGATTAAGATAACGCACATAGCCAATTTATTTTTTATTTTTTCAGCTCTACAAAAATAAATTTGAGATTCTTACTTAGCCTAACGAGTAATTAAAATCCAACGAAAAATTCACATTTCTCCCGATCAACTACAAAAACTGAGCTTTTTTTTTCTGAAGCATACTGACAGCTTAAAAGAAATTGCTATGCATATTATGAACACAAACTGAACTTTGTTAATACCACATATTTGGGTAAGAGCCTATGGTAAAAGTATGTATTATTAATATATATATATATATATATATATATATATATATATATACATATATATATATATATATGTGTGTGTAAAATATACAGCACTTTCTATATTTGAGTATGACTGAAACGAGCCAGTTTCCCTGCAGTGTGAAACCGGCGTAAGAGAACTGAGGATAATCTTTTCTCCAGTAAAACTCACTGCCACAATGCCAGGGTGTTGATATGTTGTTCTGGGCAGTTGCTATGCATTATGAGTTGTTGCTAGCATGTTGCTACTCAGTTTCTGAGGTATTTTGGGTTGTTGCTAGGATGTTGCCATGATCTTTCTAATGTGCTCCGAGTGGTTATTAGAACATTGCTATGTGGTTTCTAAAGTATTCTGGATGGTTGCTAGGATGTTGCTCTACAGTTTCTAAGGTAATATGGGTGACTGCTATGACATAGCTAACTGACTGCTGTCGCTAGAATGTTGCCATGCTGTTTCTAAGATCAGAATATTGCTATGTGGTCAATGTATTCTCAATGGTTACTACAATGTTACTGTTTGGTTTCTTCTGGTTTGTTGTTAAGATGTTGTTATGTGGTTTCTAAAATAATCTGGGTAGCCACTACAGGACAATGCTAGGTGGCTGCTAAGTTTTAGCTATGGGGTTTATTACATATTCTGAATGGTTCCTAGGAAGTTGCTGTGTCATTTCTAAGGTAATCTTTGTGGTTGCTAGGATATAGCTATGTGGTTTCTATTATATTCAGAATGGTTGCTAAGATGATGCTCTACAGTCTGGCTGTTAGGACAGCCAAATGGTTGCTAGAGCATTCTGGATGTACTGTTCTAAAGCAAAAAATGAATGAGATAATATAAACTCACCAGGATTCTAGGGTGTTTTAGCATTTTAGCATGGTCTGTTACAGAAATGATTTTATATAACAAATTTTAATACTCAGCATTGACGTTTATTGAAATCCCTAACCTAAAGTAGTATCAAAACAACAATAATGATTGTATTGACAAAGACAAAATTAGCAATCATGTTAACATTTCTAAATATTTTTTAAACATAAATATAGATTTTCCTGCCAGGTCTATTTTTCTGGGACAGGTCTTTTCCTCTCTTTTGGCAGGACGAGCCATCACCAGTGTAGTTTCTGAGGTGGGGGGGCTGGTCATGTTCAAATCATTACCATCATCCTCATTAGAGAAGAACCAATTGTCCAATCAGCACACAGCTCTGCAATAGGCCTCCAAAAGGCACCCCCAGTTGGCTGTCGCTAGGAAACCACAGAAATGGGGGGGGGGGGGGGGCTCACATGCGTGTGTTAGATGGAGAGAAACATAGAGAGAGAGAGTGTGTCTGTGCCTGGCGACTGGGACAGTGGATGCTAGCGGTGATCTGGCAGGATTGGGGTGCAGAACGCACACTAGACAAAGGAGCATTAGGGTCCTGAGGCATGGGGCTCACCACGGGGCCAAACGGAGCTCGTGCTACCCCTCAGAAAAGGTAGGATCTAGGTTATTGTCTGGGAGGTGGGCCCTTGGCTAACCTGGATGTCTATGAAATCTCTCAGTGCATGCATATTGATGCACATCTGTTTTCAATGTCACCCATTTCCATCCTCATCCTTCCATCTTACCCAATCCCTTGGACTTTTCTTGCTTTTTGGGATGGTTTGTTAATTTGTTCAGTGTTTTGTAATTACTGACAGACTTCTTTTTAGCCCTGCTAAAGGTGACAGTGCATTTAATAGTTGTTTAAACTGTATGCTGTAGAGAGCCACTAATCGGCTGGATGCATAGGGTTGGTTGGACTGGAAGCCTCTGTGGGGCCCGTGACTTGGACTCAACATAAGAGCTTCCCTTAGCAAAGCCACTCAAGTGCTAAATATGAAACAAGCAGGTTTTAAGCATGAGTGTATGACATTCCATGATGCATTTCCACCAAAGCACATCTTAGTGTTTACTAAGAAACACAGCTGGTATCATCTGAAAAGATTGTGATGAGTACTACCATAGAACTATGTGTACTACTATGTGTAAGGTTGTGGGTTCGATTCCCAGGGAACACATGTTAGGTAAAAAATGTTAGCCTGAATGCACTGCAAGTCGCTTTGTATAAAAGCGTCTCCTAAATGCATAAATTTAATTTAATTTAAGTTTGCAATAAACAATCTTCCAATATGCTTGATAAACCAAGTTTCTTTCTAGTTCCATCTGATAAATTCACCAATATCAACTGCAAAAATAACATTGTGTACATTTAACTGCCAAGCATGTGCATACATACACACACACACACACATATACTGTATATTTATTCAAAATTCAAAATGGGATTAAATTTTCAAAAACTGGATCATTTGATTCATTCAGTAGTGTGGTCATGTGACATTTAACAAAGTTTGAAATGTCATACTGCGTACCTCTTCATTTTTGTACAACGTTTAATAATATTCTAATTTTGTAACCATGTTCTCAGATATCCCTATGGCCCTTCCATTAATGCATATTAATGAGGTTCAGGATTTATATTTAGATTATCTAATTACAATGCCCAACTCCATTATGTTCTTTGGAGCGCAGGAAATGGCTTAAGGGGAGGCCTCATTGATATTACACCATCTCTTGGTGTAATAACAGACTTAGAAAGGGGGGAGGCATAATGGTTTGTTGTGGATAAAGTGGGGGCGATTCGGGGTAGATAGGGAGGGGGTTAAGAGTGTGTGGGGTTAGTGGTTCTCAACCACATGTGTGTGAGTAATTAAATGAGTTTAATTGAAACCATGCCACATTTCTCCTCTAAAGCTACCCCCCTCCCAACACTCATTCTCTTTCTGTCCCCCATCTCAATCCCATTACCACTTTCTGTCCCTGAATAACAAACCTCAAAAGACAGAGAGACAGAAAGAAAAGGAGAGAAGTCATTTAAACAGCAGTGCCTATGGCGATTCCAGTGATGGTGAACCCTCAGCTGTGGCACCTATTTTTCATTCAGTAGCCTTGATTACATGCTTAATGTTTGTATCATGGGATGAACAGTCATATGATTCTCTTGTCATACTTATGATATTCATGTCTAACTTTAAAGAATGTTTCAGATTCAAAACAAACTCTGCCCACGGCATGCTTGACATGCTGTTGATTATCACAGATAATGATTTCAACTCGGTCTAAAAACATGCATCATGTTTACAGAATGCACTTAAAAATGGATGTTCATGCAAAAACACATTCTGGAGAATTGGGGTTGGTAGTGTTTTTGAAACGCTTAAGTCTCTTATTTTCACCAAAAATTTATCTGAAAGATTTATCTGATCAAAATACAGTAAAAAAATTGTGAAATATTGTTTCAATTCAAAATAACCTTTCTCTTGAATATATTTTAAAATGCAGTTCATTCCTTTGATGCAAAGCTTAATTTTCAGCATCATTACTCCAGTCTTCAGTGTCATATGATCCTTCAGAAATAATTATAATATGCTGATTTGCCTTTCAAGAATTTTTTTATTATCAATGCTGAAAATAGTTGTGGTGCTTCATATTTTTATAGAAACTGTGATACTTTTCAGGATTCTTATGAATAGAGTTTGAAAGAAAACTTTTTACTCGAAATAGAAATCTTTTGACATTAGAAATGTCTTTATTGCCAATTAAATGCATTATTACTGAAAAATATCAACATCTTTCAAAATAAAAAAAATACTGATCCTAAACTACATCTATAGACACAAATGTGCAGTGCTTTGCCAACTTAAAACTTAAATGATTGTCTGTGGTAACCAACTGCATGTTGGAAAAGCTTGACTTGTATTGAACCAGGATGATTTCTTTAATGCCTGTCTATAAAAGCAGACTTTGTTGATGCAAGTATTGTTTGACAACCTTTAACATGGCTCTGTATCACATATTGACATGGGCATCTCTTCTGACTCGATGTGTAATCCATCTTCCATTGCTGTTCTTGTGGTGGTAACTGGACACTTGTGTCCGGGATGAACTCAAATGCAATTATAATGCCATTTTGATATATAATTATAATGTCACATAATAAGCCGTAAACGCGCTTGGTCATGTAAACGTGGGAACCCGGAGTAAGGTCATGAACAGCGTAAGCATAAACCGGTCACAACAGGTAGTTTTTTTCCTCTCACTCCGATTTCACACGACATGTGAAAGCAATAACCCGCTTTCTATTGGTTTATTGAAGTGTGCATGTGTGATACGTGACAGGTACGCATCGTTAGTGCAGATTTATGCGCATCCAGACTGAGCAAACGTTTCGCAGTAAAGAAAGAAGGAAATACATCACAAAAGCAGACTTATTCATGACTCAGAAAACGATAAAAATGTGTTCTCATCTCGTACAGCAGAAGTAGACGTGGTTCAGTCACAATATAACGGCATGAGAGTATAATATAGGATATGAGCTGTAAGTTTCCAGACATGTTACAAGCTTAATTTAACATCACAGCCGACAGATGTATGGAATACTCTGAGTCAGATATGCAAATGATTATATTACATAACTACAGGGAAATAACCTGATTTATTAATGAAGTCATGTAAACGCAGCTTACTTGAGTTGTCAGGTTACTGATGTGCAGGTAAACGGGGAAAACTGGTGATTTTAATAAGATGATATTTGTGAGTTATCAGCTTACTGGTGTGCACAAACTTGCTCATTGATATGTCAAATCACACAATTTTGGCCAAATTGTGCAGCTCAACATTTTTTGCTCTTGAATTTTTATCATAAACATCGCAATTTATTTTTTTCCCCAAATCGTGCCGCCCTAATTGACCCTTTGCAAAGACCTGCCCCCCTTAGTTACTGTTGCTATGACAAGCCATACAGCTCTCATGCTACACATGATGTTCTCATGCAGTGAAAAATACATTGTAGAGTAAAAAGAAAACTGAGCAGGTTACTTTTGGTATGAAACAAAGCAAAACAAACAATGACATTTTTTCATCTTTTAATGGCTCTTTTATATTCACTAGTTATAGCATGAAATAACCACAGAAAACCATTTTTCAAGTTCAAGTCCACTGATGTTAATCTATTGTCTGGTTTGTTTGTTGGACAAAAATGGCAGATTCGCCTGTCAATCAAAGTCCCTGCGAAGGGCCAATTACCTTTCAAAAACATGGCAATTTCTTGGTACTGTCTAAATAACATGATACCACTATCATACTCTTTATATTAACACATCAAATTCCATAACTATCAATTAGAAATAGCTTCAGTGTCTCGATGATCTCAACAAAAGAAAGGAATTTTTTAACATGAATTCACTAATTCTTATTCTTCGTCTCTCTCAGCTTGCGTCGAGTTTGGCAGCGGGGTGGTCGTGGGTCAAAGGTGAAGCATCGGGGCGGCACAATGGAGGGTGAGCAGAGCACTCCTGCCTCCAGTGCCAGCAGCAGTACAGGCACCAATACCTCCACCACAGGCACCACCAGTGCCTCCACTGCCAGCACTGTCAGCTCCACCAGCAGCAGCAGACCGGCCGTTCCACAGATATCTGTATACAGCAGCATACCTGACCGACAGACTGTACAGGTGCGCGTCACACTCATCTGGCACAATCAGTCAGTTCAAATATAGACAACTAAGTTCAGAAATGCATGGTAACTGTGTTGATAATATTGTGTGCAATTTAACCGATTCACCACATGTCTGCTTGTCGAACTTATATGTATAATCACTCACTGCATTGCACCACACATCACTTTTTTTCTTGCTTAAATGTTTAATTGTTGGACTTTAAGTCCATACTGCCATCTGCTGGTGTGATCATTACTCCAGTCAGAAGAGGAATGAAGATGAAGATGTCACTGCTTCAGACATATTCCTGTTCTTTCCTCTGATGTGGAATGTGGTGGTTCATTATTGACATTATTAACATGTAATTTAAGTGGCTGGGAATTAGACACTTGCTAGATTTCAGCCAAATGTGATATTGATAATCTTATATTCAATTTAGACACTGTAATAATCATTAATTTTATGATTTTTTCACAAATAATAATAATAGTAATATGAAGGGCCCAATACAATGTTATTGCTGTTGTTTTTGTAATTAACATTGTTAATAATAATAATTATTATTATTATTTTGATCATGATGTACAGCACACTTCATGCTTAAAATGCAGCTCAAAGTGCTTTACATGACATAAGTTAATGGCAAAAATTGGCAACATCCAACCAATCTAAAGTAGTTAAATTATTTAAACTGAATCTATGTTCACTTAATTGTGTAAAGAAACCTAACTACATTTCTATCTTTAAAAATTGTGATATGATATTGACATAGAAATATACTACATAGCAGGAAAGACCCAGCTGTATTCTCAGATCAGTGCGTGATCAGACAGAAGCAGCACTGTTCATTAAACTTAGTTCAGGCTGCACTTTACTCATGCCAAGACCAGGGGTCAGGATGCCTGTTGCCTAGCAACTGTGTGGTTGTGGGCAGTTCAGTGAGGACATAAAGGATGAGACACACAGAAATGCGGGATAATGGTGAACATAGCTGGGAGAAAACAATAGAAAGGTACCATTAGTGATGAGAACGATGCATTTCTCTACACTATCATCATCTAATGAAAGTGTTGTTTGAACGTCTGCTCTGACTATTTATTCAGGTATTTATCTTGTTTTAATTCTGTTCTGAATGTTATGGGATGCTAGCTCAGAATCAGTATTACAGAACAACTGTTAAACTACGTAGGTGTTCATATGGTTTACAATTTTTAGTAAGTAACATTATTATTATAGTTTGACAATACAATTTTTATTTTTTTTTATATTGGATGTATATTTGGTTGTCATTAAACATAAATATCATAAAATGTAACATCCTATGCAATATCAATGCATTGTTGTTATGTGTTATTACACTTGCAATGGCTTATGTGCCTTGAAACAAGCCTTGAAATACAGTAGCTAATATTAAACAATTTCCTAATCATCTAATATTAATATTATGATAAAATTACCATCATAATGATCAATGCTGACCTTGAAAGAAAAATGGGAAGTGATATACAACAGAAGAATCTGAGATTTGTCTCTTTCAGGTTTGTTGCAGTTCATTTCTGACCAAAAGGAGGAGACAAATGCAAATTATTGCAAAAAACAAAGCAAAAAGTTGCCATGTAAGAATTAAAAGATTCTGATTGCAGTCTGACTTATAATAAAATTTTAACTTGGAGCCACTTATGATTTAATTTAATTTAATTTAATTTATCAGTGTGGTGAGTGGCGCAGGTGTCGCTCATTATAATTTACTCCACGGCCTCGCTCCGTTTCCCACGGCTCTCGGCCCTGCCCCGGACCCATTCATCACAATCAGCTTTGGCAGATGTTTCTCTCAAACATCTTAAGGCGAATACAATAGAAATACATGATACAAATGTTGACACGTTATGGGCTATTGGTTAGAGAGTCGGACTTGTATTCCAAAGGTTCAGGGGTTCGAGTCTCAGGTGTGGCAGGAATTGTAGGTAGGCAGAGTGAACAACCAGTACTCTCTCCCACCCTCAATACCAAAACTTAGGTGAGACCCTTGAGCAAGGCACCAAACCCCCAACTGCTCCCCTGGTGCCGCAGCATATGCCTGCCCACTTGAGTGACCATACTTGGCCACACTTCACTTCATATACCAATGGAAACAGAACTATAAAAATGCAGACGTGTCTCCCCATCTAAATTATGATTTCTGACTTTGATTGGTATCTTGGCAAATATGAGCACAGTTTGAGACACTACTTAGATTAAAAACTCAAGAGGGGATGTAAGATTATCAGTCTTTTTTTTCAGGAAAAATAAAAAATCCTTAAGAATCTGCAGAATTTGAATTTGCTAATATCATTGCTCTGTATGTGATGCATATTCGATATTATTGACATTGAATCTGTGTTCTCACTTTTTTTTCTCTCTCTCTTGAATGGTAGGTGATCCAGCAGGCTCTACACAGGCAGCCCAGCACAGCGGCGCAGTACCTGCAGCAGATGTATGCAGCTCAGCAGCAGCATCTGATGCTCCAAACGGCAGCTCTACAGCAGCAGCACCTCAGCACAGCGCAGCTCCAAAGCCTCGCAGCAGTGCAGCAGGTCAGTTACAGCAGCATCCATAGTCCTCTACAGCAAGACATACACATAATACACCCAAATACACTTACTGTACACTCTCTGTCTGACATGGTTTCTCCCTCTCAGGCCAGTTTAGCAGCTGGCAGGCAGAGTTCCAACCAGAATGGGACCCTGTCTACCCAGAGCGGGTCATCACAGACCACAGTAAGCTATTATTTGGATGCAGCCACTGAAAACAAGCACATTATAATCATGTCAATATCTTATAGTTTGCATGTGACATAACATTCAGGCTGCTCATGTCACAACTCTTGTCTCTCTTATTCCCACAGATTAATTTAACCACGTCCCCTGCTGCTGCTCAGCTGATCAGTCGTGCACAGAGCGTAAACTCCGCCCCCTCTGGGATAACCCAGCAAGCTGTGTTGTTAGGCAACGCCACAAGCTCCACCCTCACGGCCAGCCAAGCTCAAATGTACCTGCGGGCCCAGATGGTGAGCACACCTGTATGACCACAAACACAAGAGTCTTTCATGCTTAAAAAGTTGCTTTCTATGTTATATAGCCTATATATTTAGGAGTGAGACATTGACTCTTAATCAGTCATTGCATTCTTGCTGAATGCCAGAAATAAATTGGATGAATTTAGTTCAATTAGGCGACTGATAATAAATGTAAACAACATTTGACCCTTTACTTTATTTTAATTTTTTTAAGCAAAATATCACAGATAAAGAACCTAACAATTCTATTTACAAGTAAAGTTGTAATACATTAATGTAATGTCTAGATAATTACTCCAGACTTTTTCAATATATAGTTGTTTTATAACAATAAAACAGCCCAAAATGAAAATAAAAGTTGAAATATGCATAATCCATGTTTTTACTGTTGTAGTCTAATGCCATGGTTGTAATCTAAGCATGGTTCTACATACTGGTTATACTGCAAACTGGGTAATACTGGGTATGCCAGAGTATGATGGAGAGCTTCCTGAGGATGTGATATTAATGAGAATCTTTCTGTGTGATTATTTTAGGCACAGCAGAGTAATCTTGTGCATGTAGCCAGGAGTCTGGGCCGAGCCGTCCCTCTGTCCCCTCAGCTGATCCTGGCTCCTACAGCTACAGTAACTGCTCTACAGTCTGACACTAACACAGCCAAAAACACACAGTCTGCCTCTGCGCAGGTACACACACGTGCTGATATACACTACTGTAATACGTCCACATCCAAAAGTACCCATGATTGCACAAGCATTTCTCATTTGCATTCATGAATATGCTGTTTAAAACAGTTATCTTCATGAAGCATTCATAAAATCATGCATGGCTTGATACACAAAAATCCTAAAGGATTATTTATAGGATTACTTGGTATTCCAATTATAATTTGGAACATTTATTGTACATGTATTCATTCAGCGGACTCTACACAATTTTGATATTTTAGAAAACCCTGATATGTTTGTTAATTGGATAAAATGTTCTATCCATGACGTCAGAAGGAAGCCTGTAGCACCCCATTTTAATGTACGATGCAATACTGTTAATTACTGTATATTACCAATTACTAATAATACAAATGAATAATTATACATAAATATTCCAATATTTAATAATAATAATAATGAAAAGCATAGGAATATGAATAAATTGAATCATTAAAAAAAAAGTTAATAGAATAGTTCATTTGTTAAAGATCCTTCTTTGATCACATGAGGATTAGGACCATCACAATTGGCTCCAATTTCTAATAAATATTCCAATAGAAATAGTGTGCACATTACATTAGGATCTTTAGCCTATGTAATTCTATGCAAAATATTACTTTTTGAAATACAACAACTTAAATTTTTTATATATTTTTCAATATAAAAAAAAGGTTTATCAGTACATTTCTGACTTTCCCAGGTGCAGAATCTTGCCCTGCGCAACCAGCAGGGGGCGTCTTCCACCTCTCAGTCCTCAGGTCTGCAGGCACTGAGTTTAAAGCAGACCCCCGTCTCCATTCAGCCCACCCCACTCATCAAAACATCCAGCCAGAGTGCTTCCAGCTCAGACACTGGGAAAAGCAATGTGAACACTGCTTCAACGGATGGAGTGAAGAAAGGAGAGGAAGGGCAAACCGAGATGAAAGCAGTTAACATGAGTCGTAATGTTTCCTCATCACATCCCTTACTCGCACCAGGTAAACTCAGACCCATATCACCTATAGTTCCGCTAAGATATTATAACACCTTTTTTTGCAGTGTTTTTTTTTTTTTTTTTTTTTGTGGATTTAAGAATCTCAATTTCATACGTGTTCTCCACAAAAATGCTCAACAAATACAGTTACTAGTATCGTTTCTTACTTTGGCTTATATTTAAGCTAATATTGTTGTCATCAAGCACCTTTGATCCAAAATGGTCCAGAAATTGTTGTGTGTGTGCACATTTGGTCTTTAAACAAACTGAAAGCTTCAATTAATTTAAATAGAAATGCACTCTTATATGCTCCAGCTTCACATGTCTGTCCATCATGTTACACACTAAGTACCAAAGAAAAGAGAAATGCACCAGAGGCTACATTTGTTCTACATGGCTTAAGCTCAAGGGCATTAATGCGTACGTGGCCTTTGAAGGGCACGCACTTTCTCAGATGAGTCTTTCAGTGCCTGTCAACACCTGCCATCTGCCATCCATCATTCCAGTGCTCTTTAATCATAACAGCTCACACAGGGCAAGCATCCTGCACACTTAGAAGCAGGTACTTGGACGTGTCAAGGCTGGTAGAAATTCTGCTATGTGTTTAGTTTAGAAAATTGAAAAAGACCTATAGATTTTTTTTTTTTTACAAAAAAAAAAAAAAAAAATCATAAATCTTATAGGGTAACTCCAGGGTTCAATATTAGTACCAGTCAAGTGCCAAAAGAAGTTAAAATAGGAGTTTTCTTTGACCAAACAAAAAAAGAAAAGAAAAAATACTTTTCCATATCAGGTCCAAGAATAAAAAGAGGTAAAAAAGACAAATTGGCAAAGACAAAAAAAAGGAAGAAAAGCAAAACACACACATTTCACATTCCAGAAAAGAAGGAATGTGGGATAAAAGTATTTATAAATACTGATGACTGATGGTTGGGTTAAAATAAAGACAACTGGATATTTAAAAGAGGTATATTTGTAATGAAACTTGCTTCTCTTTACTGTGTATCTACATTTGTGCATCAGTATAAACTCGCTTCGTTTCAGTTTCTTGATAGAGCTGCATTTCTTTTCTTTCACATCATTTGCAGGTGCACGGATTATGCCACTGTTTATGTACAAAAATACCAGAATGAATGAAGCTTAAACAAGCTTCAGTTTGATTGAACAAGTGTGTTTGAGAGGGTCCAACTGAGCCTCAGTGGGTTGGGATGTTGTTTCCATGACAGTGTGCTCCAGAGAGCTGATGTGATCTGTTATGATGCATGGTTTACCCTTAAACATAAATTATATTCACAAAATCTATTCTCTTAGATTAATTGTTCAGTTTACTTTTAAGAAATGTCCTAATGTTATTAAAATCTGAATATTAGATTAAAAATAATGTGTACGTGGATACTAGAAAAAGACTGTACTGAGATTTTGCTATAAAAAGTCTTACTATTTGCATAAATATCATCTCTTGAGAATATGATTTCCATCTGATTGTCGGATTTCACTCCTTGTTTTTGTTCTGTAGGAACAGTGAAAATTGGTAAAAATAGCTTGATTGTTGAAGTTGAATGTACTCTCCCTTTTATTTTTGTAACAAATGATTGAAACTATTCCTTTGAAAACCACCACACACCAGAGGGCTTGTTAAAAGAATGTAGGAAATAAAAGACCCACAGATATCAACTGCACTCAAACTACTAAAGTAAAATCTACCTCAAAAAGAAGCTTACTGGAGTTAAACTGAGCACAATCTGAGACACTGATCTCTTCTGAGAGTATAGAGGAGATACAGGCTTTTGTCTCGGGAAAAGTGTTTCTCTATTCGCAAGATACAGTACATGAGAGATTTCAGAGATCTGATTCGGCCCAACGTGAGAAAACGTACATATTGCATTTCTTCAAGCATATATGTCATTGTTTTAATGTGTTATGTGTTGTGGCTCTGCATATAGCTGAACGTTCAACAGGAAATTTCGGGGTTTTCCAGGGTTGCGCTCTGCAGGGAATAACTCATCAACTTCTTATTCTGAACATCCGGGAGAAAGAGAGAGTGAGAGAAAGTGATCACAGAGGATTGAGTCATCTGAACAAACCATACACCATTCACATTGAGATGGAAGAACATTCCCACAATGAACCTTTTCTGTTTGCTATTAACAGTTTTAAAGAAAGGCTGTTTTTGTTCCTGATTTCTGCTTTGTATATCCTGTGTGCATTTCATGTAACAGAACACACAAGCGTATATATATATATATATATATATATATATATATATATATATAAACAAAAACCACATGCTAGCTAACTTTCCAACCAGTTGAGAGTTCTTCAGATTCTTTTTGTGATCTCAACGTGCCCAACTCTTAAGGTTTTGTGTGCTTGAATGTTCTCCTGCTGAGTTAAAATGTTATTTTAACACACTTTCCTAAAAGTCCTCCAGTCAAAAACCTAATCACATTTTTAATACTCATCCAGTTTCCAATGTTGTAGATCTGGATACAGAAGTTGTACTGGAAAACCAAAGCACTGAGACGAATGTTATTAGATAGAAAAGAAAAAAAAAGACAAACTGAACAATAAAAAAAGCAAAACAACATTTCTTGAGATGCAGTCAAGGTTCCCACACATTTGACTCAATGAATTGGTATGACTTTTCCATGTAATTGCCATGTTTATGAGTTTCTGGATGAATATTTTAAAGAGACATTTATATTCAGACTGATTCACTACTGAAAATGGATTTGTAAACTGGTTCAAAACGGATTCATTGACTAAATTACTTTGATTACAAATCAGAATTCACCAATGGCTTGCAATGTTACTTTAACAAGAGCATTATTAAATTGAGGGGGGAAAACTAGAGCATATGGATTATAATTGTTTTAAGTTTTCAGGGCTAGAAAACAGAATTTTAAAATTCCCATGACTGAGGGAAACCTGTGCAGTTTACGAATTTACTCATGCCAGCTTGAAAGAACATTGTCTAAAGGTTTGAAATTACATGTACCTGTTACTGTCGTTTTATATTTGCAACCTTTAGTGTAATGTGTAGTCATGTGAAACAGTATGTAATAGTAAGTGTTTGTCTGTGGTTTCTCTTTCCAGCGTATGCCCAAATCCAGCCGCAGGCCCTGATCAAGCAACAGCCGCAGCAGTTTGTTATTAAACCCCAAGCCCCACCCACCTCCAGAACCCAGCCCCAGTTACTGCAGACCGCCTCGGTCCAGCCCCACCAACACACAGCTTCACTTGCCATCCAGAGCTCCGCCCAGATCTCATCGGCAGCAGGGATCATTCCAGTTTTGTCTAAACCAGCACTTTACAACCAGGGATCGGCTCAAAGTCAACAGGCCACCATCTTCCATTCAACTGTAAGCCACCATGCACTTAACCAACATGGCTCACACACAGGCCTGACCCATGCAAAAGCTCAACCGGTCCAACTGACAGCCATCAATCTTCAAATCCAACCAGCACAAAGCCAGGTAATGGACTCCCTTATTACAGCCTTATTGTAGATTAAAGATAATTTATACAAATCAGAAGCAACTAACTACTTCTATACTATTTAGAGTTCAAGACTTGTTCAAGATGACAAGGAGAAGCCCACCTCTTTGGTGGTAAGAGAGATTTGTCCCCCAGTACAGATGCAGCCAACCACTACGACCCAAGGCACCGACACCGACCCCCCTGAACAATCCAAAGCTGATACTGTAAACACTACATCTCAAGCTCAAGGTACGGTGAACAAATTTTCACGTTTACAAGTATGGTTTCACAATCAAACAATGCAGTGATAAAACTGCAAGTCAATACTTAATGATCACTAGAACACAAAGATTCCATGAAACCACAGTAATAACCACCTTATTATACCTCTTTATATACACTCTTTCTCTCTTTCTCTCTCTCTCTCTCTCTCTCTCTCTCTATATATATATATATATATATATATATATATATATACACTATTTAACTTGGATCAAAATACGGTTACAACTATTCAACTAAATGCACATACAAATCTGCCTGTTATTCTGCACTTCAAATTCCCTCAATATTTTGTGTACAAGTAAGTATGCAAACCATAAAGAATAAATAAATCATTTAGTCATTAAAATACAAGGCTTTCAACACCCACATGGTGAACCAGATTTACCTGAGGAGGAGGTAGTAGGATGGGGTTGGCATGCAATTCCCACATAGAGCAATATGGACTAGAATTGACTCTGGGCCAGTAACGTGACTTGCTTGCCTGGCAGAAGGAACAGCCTTGCTGCCCAATCAGTCAGTACCTAACAGACAAACTGGTCTTGGACAAGGGTACTTTCCTACCATCAGATAATGCCCAATATAGCCTGCATAGAAGACACAACCGCTGCCACCAGCCAGTAAAAGATTCATTGAACCTCTACAGAGTCATGTGACCTGCCACTCGAGGCTGCTGCCATCCAGAGAAAGACTGAACCGCCTCTCTGGCAGAATGTGCAGCGCTCGTGCGTGGGAGTGGAGCACTAGAAAAGAAGCAGCGCATACTGCGTGTTGCGTGGAATCACAAGCGTGGAAGAATCTGGATACTGTCATTGATATAATCAGGCGTGTGGGAATGAGGCTAACCCCGGGTTTTGAGACGGAAGTGAGGAGCGCAACTGTGGGAAATGACTTTTTATTGCGCTTTGTCGGTAAGCTACAGTAGGTCTTGGGTTTTCGTTAGTGGGCTAAAACGCTACGTAACTGAAGCCAGTCTAGTGTCTTAACGTTGATTTAAACACAGCGCAGACTGAAAGGAGTAATAATACAACAGAACCTTTTTTTGGCAGAGAGAGCGAGAGAGAGATTTAGATTTAGACGCATAATGATGGTGGCATGTTTCCTCAAGTACGTTAACATGAATATTTCGCACAAAATGAAATAATTTGCTCACTCTCATTTCATCCCAACCTTATTTCCATTCTTCAGTGAACTTCAGTAGGCTATGTCTTTTGACATCTTGTCCAATCAGTGACGTTATTACGTACGCTGCTGTTCCATTTGCAGGATTACTCCCGAGTCGAATTCGCCAAATCCGAAAGTCCGAACTTTGTGTAACTTACTTGGTATTGAGAAATGGTTTATGTCTTTTGACATCTTGTCCATACAGTGACGGTGGATGCCATCAAAACACTTAGTGCGCATTCCGAAATTATATATATATATCTTTGTGTGGGGAACGAATAAAATATAAATCGTTATTAGGCTGATAATTCCCCTCAGACGTTGGTTGTTGTCAAATATAATTTGGCAGTTGAGTCGAGATTAAAAATGGCGCTATCGCACGCGCCGCTCTAATTGGAAGAAATTTGACGTTAAACCATTGATAACTGCGTTTGGTGCGTGTTCTTAAACCGATTATGTTTAATAAACTGACAGCGCACGTGGTCATGTAAACACGGTAAAGTTAACCCAATTTCTTGACTGAGAAAGTACCATAGTAAAGTACTTGAATTAATTTGGTGTGATAATTCAGTAGTTCCTGTGCTAATATAACAACCATACCATACTAATATAAACAAATTAATTTACCCAATACTTTACTAAGTTTTCTACAACTATAGGGTATATTTTACTACAATACACTACCTTATTTTGCTGTAGTAAAAACTAAAATATACTAGTATTTATTAGAGTTTATCAGTTCTCTATAGTTAATACTACAGTATGTTGTAGCATTCATTACCAAAGTGTGGTAAATACTACAATATAAACACTTTACTATAGTATGGTTCAAAAACATTAGTATTTACTATAAATTTCTATAGTAGTTTTTCATGTGGGTTGTGATGGAATGGGATCATATTGTGCTGAAAAACATGATGAATCAGCTATCTTAGGCTGGTTTAAGAGATATTAATTTTCAGTTTTGGCTGAACTATTCCTTAAACGTTTGTAAACCTTATAAGTGCATCGTTTGTATGTTATTTCCAGCAGCTGTAAACACTGGCGGCTGCTGATGTTTGATCTGATGATGTTGTTGTGGTTGCTTTGGTGATGAGCCGATGCTTTGTTCCTGTGCGCCAGGCTCTGTGGAGACAGCACGTGACCCCACGGGAGAACATGTGACACCAACCATGACCTTGGCAGCCTCGAGCGAGCCGCCTCCAGCAGCTGTGATGGGAAGTGTGGCACAGAACGGCGAGAACAAGCCACCTCAAGCCATAGTGAAGCCACATGTCCTTACACACGTCATCGAGGGTTTTGTCATTCAGGAGGGAGCTGAGCCATTCCCTGTGAGCTACAATAATAACACCAATACTAATACAACAACTACAACTCATTTTCGAATAGTGGACAATTTTAGAATGATTCATAATAGTACATTTAAGGTAACACTATTATTATTATTAATTCAGTTTATTATAATTTTTTAATTATACAATAAATATAATAATTGTATTATTGTTTAAACATTATTTTAGTTTAGTTCGAATGTATTATTATTATTATGTATTATTATTATTCATAATCATTCAAAACCACCATCACAGTAATAATAATACATTTATTATTTATTATTCGTTCAGTTATTTATATAAAATGAATGAATTATAAATAATAATACACATTTAAACTGGAAATTAATTTAATAAAAATAAATTTAAAATAAATTGCTATTGTTAAAAATAACTTGTTGTTCTACAGTTATTATTCACAATCATTTTAATACAACAACAATAATATTTATTATTATTATTATTCTTTTTTGTATTTAATTATTAAAATCAATACAAATTGAAACAGAAAATTAATTCAATAATTGTTATTGTTAATAATTGTTGTAGTTCTAAAATTATTATTATTATTCACAGTAATTTAATGCAACAGTCATCATCGTATTATTATTAATTTATTTATTAATTAATGATGTTTAATAAATGTGTTTGACTTTATGTTAGTGAAACACTGAACATCAGACTAAATTGTGGAAAAAATATTGTCTGTTGATCTGTTTATTCCAGCTTAACACAGCAAGTGTCCACAGTGTTGCAGTGATCAGCCCGACATCTTTATGTCTGTATACTGTATTGTCAGGTGGAAATAACGCCGGTGCAGGCAGACAGCCCCAAGAAACCAGACACGCAGCTTCCCTCAGATCCAGAGAAAACAGCCAGCAGTAATTCCCTCAGTGCCACAAACTCAGACATGGAGGAGGCTGGACAACAAGGTAGACTTGATTCAAATGAATACTGCAAGCCATGGCTGTTTTTCTAAGATGCATGACCTTTTTAAGTGTCAGGGTAAAGTTTTGAAACATTGGAAACCTGCATTGTTATGAACAATGGAGCATCATTATGAATTAGTGATGAGGAGATAAGATATGGAATTTCCTGTTTGTGCAATCAAGATGCAGCAAAGCATGCTTCATAATAATGCCTCACCACTCCAACGATTACACACAAACACTGTTTCAGCTAGTCATAAATAAACTTTAAATTAATACTTCACTTAAATCTAAATATTTAATATTTTTTTAATCAGACACTAGGACTCAAGAGGAATCGGAGGAACCCAAGCTTACATGTGAGCTCTGTGGATGGGTCGATTTTGCCTACAAGTTCAAACGCTCAAAACGCTTCTGTTCCATGGTCTGTGCTAAAAGGTTAGAGATTCAGTAGCATATTAAATGGAAATATTTAGACCAATTTTGGTTTTTGCAAACAGTGATCATGTTTTTTTCTTGTGGGTGGAGCCAATCTGGTGGCAGAAAATGCAAGTTTTAAAGTAGCAATCTATGGAAGCCATGGATTTAAAGAGTTGTTGAGTTTGTATTTTAAAATTCTGACTTTTTCCTCAAAATTCCGAGATTATACTCCACAATTCTGATAAGAAAAATCAGCTTGTCATTCTCTCTTTTCCCCTCAGGTTAGAATCATGAGTTTATCTCCCACACTTCTGGCTTTTTTTCCCCTAAGAATTGACAAACTCCCAATTGTTCAGTTAAATTGATTTATAAAGTCAGAACTAGGAGATATAAACTCGCATTTGTGTGAAAAAAGTCAGAATTAGAAGATAAAATGGGTAAATGTTAAAGGTTCAAATAGTTGGCTATTTCATGCTATTGTTTATGCTTTAAAAGTAGGGTAATCATAGCCTGTTTCATCCATCGTTTAAACATCTACATTTAGCTTCAAATGTTGTCTTTGACCACATTATGCTTTAAAAAAATAGTTATATTCTGATTCTGACAACTGAAGGCACAACAATACATTTACGGTTAACTCCACTTGTGTTTTTCTGCCACCACAATGTGCGCACAGCTGCATGTGACTTATGTCTACTACAAATTGGTCGTCTATATAGAAAGGCATGTTTAAACAAAGCTGCATGACACTTCATGGTAATTTGGGTTTACTAAAGAAGTTATAATACTCAATGACTAAAATAATATACTTATTCATTCAGCTGCCTGGTCAACTACTGTTGTTTTAAATGTGCTTTAGAAATGAATTGAACTTGAAACTTGAAACTTGCCTATACTAATAATAGATTTTTGTGATATAGCAATGATGTGACATTGTCTGTATGGTAATTTATAACACTTTTGAACAGATACAGTGTAAGTTGCACGAAGCGGGTTGGTCTGTTCCACCCCAACAGAACTAAAACAACCAAAAAGATAAATCAATGGAGAAGGAGGAGGTCTCGTAGTCCCAGAGGCAGGGAGGCCAAAAAGCAGGTGAACACCTACCTCAGTAGGCTACAATGTGGTAGTGTTGCATGCCATAATGTTTTTGTATAAATATATAAAGTAAATGATGCTCATATTGTCTTGTTTTAACCCCCCAGCGGCTCTCTGTGTCTCAGCAATCTCAGGGAGAATCTATATCCTCACCTCTCCAGTCTCAGCCTAGTCAAGGAGAGTCCAGCCCCTGTTCGGATATCTCCAGTTATGAGGAAGCAACTTCCCCGCTCTCTGCAGCCAGTTCTGGCCCAATCATTTCTCAAGGTGGGGTCACTGCTAACGATCCAGAAGAGCTTCCTCTCCTAAGTCAGCACTTCCTGCCATGTGACCCCACCAAATGGAATGTGCAAGAGGTTTTTGAGTTCATTCACTCTTTGCCAGGTAAGCTTCTATCATTTGGGGTATATATATATATATTTTTTTGTACTATATTCCTAGTACTCTAAAGACCTTACTATTTAGAAGTTTTCTTGAAGAAATTAATATTTTTGTTCAGCATGGATGTATTAAATGTATTAAAAGTGACAGTTAAGACTTTTCTATTGTTTTACATTATACACAATAAAAAAAAAATACTTCTGTTTCAAATAAATGTTGTTCTTTTGACTTTTCTTATTCATCAAAGAATCCTGAAAAAATGTGTCACATTTTTCACAAAAATGTTAAGTGGCACTAATGTTTTCAACAATGATAATAAGAGGAAATGTTTCTTGAGCATCAAATCAGCATATTAGAATGATTTCTAAAGGATCATGTGACACTGAAGACCGGAGTAATGATGCATCACAGGAATAAATAATATTTAAAAATATCTTAAAACAGAAAACAGTTATTTTAAACTGTAATAACATTTCACAATATTGCTGTTTTCACTGAATTTAATCAAATAAATCCAGCCTTAGGGAGCAAAAGAGACTCTTTACTATTTTACCAAACCCAAACTTTAGAACAGTAGTGTATATATATATACAGACATGCACAAGCACTCAATGTAAAATATTAATAAATGTCATTAAATATTTCAGTATAATATAATGATGGGGGAAAAATTTTAACGTTATGATGAAAATTAAAAAAAATCTTCTTTTTTTTTGCAACAGTAACTACATTTATTTACAATTATGTTGTTTAATAAGAACATTTTTGTGACTTCACAATTAGGTTGCCAGGAGATTGCAGATGAGTTCCGTGCTCAGGAGATTGATGGACAGGCCATGCTGCTACTGAAGGAAGATCACCTAATGAGTGCCATGAATATTAAATTAGGACCCGCCCTCAAGATCTTTGCTCGCATAAACATGCTGAAAGATTCCAAGCCTTGAAAAGGCAGTGCGTGTGTCCTCTGATGTCACTGACCTTGACCTAGTGACCACAGCACCCCGACTGCACTACAACATTTTTTAAATAATTAACTAAAAACTTTTATACATATTGGGGCTAAAGCCTTAAACTACACCTCTTCAAGAAAAGAACAGCTGGAACACAAATGACCCGACTACCTATGAAAAATCGCACAAATAGTGACCAAATGGAAGGCATTATAAAACAGTGATTTGGAAGATCAGTGATTTCCCAGATCACTGGACTTAACTAGTAGCATCGGTGCTCAGAAGAAATCTTTGGATAATGTATGTATAACAGTGCAGTCCAAACAGATCTAATATTATCATGAGGTTTTACAGTCCCACATCTCAGCCCAGATGTCTCTGGATTGTACATTTGTTGTTTTCAGGTTTTGTCTTATTGCACATGCCAGATGCTTTTGTACAGTCAAATATGTTTAAGTAAATTATTCTTACCTTCGTGTGTGAGTATTTGTTACGGAGTTGAATCACAACAAACTGGTGCTATTTCACTCTCACATTAACTTTAAGACTTAACAGAAGCACAGTAATAGAATATTTAACTTTAAACCTGAAAAACAACCTGTAGAAAGGAAACCAGTCTGAAAAATTCCTGTCGACAGCGCCTTATTCAATGTGTGTCCGTACAGACGCTCTGGTATTGAGATGCACATTAAATTGTATTTGTTTTGGATACTGGGAATGACACTATGTTTGGTTTTAAATGTGCCCATTTTTGTCATTGTGTGTTGCTAGAAAGGATTGTGATGATGAATTGTGTTTTTTTTTTTTTTTTTTTTGTACAATGCTTTGTGAAATTCCTGTATTTATCAGATGAAATTTGTAATATAACATTTTTAATGAAGGATTTACATGTCAACTTGTTTAATTTTTTGACCCTATATAACATTTTGCCCGCACAGCTTCATTTATTATTATTTTTTTCATTACACACCTAAATTGTTATCGCATTATTTATGTAAAATACCAAACAAAGCCTGAAAACAAATGTTGTTTTTTGCCCTTTAAAACCTAACTAACTTATTTTTGCGAAACATTCTGCTCTATTTTTCTTCAAATAAATGCTTCCCAGTTTGAGATTTTTCACTTTTTAAACTCTGGACCAAGTGTCCAAATATTATTGTTTACTCCAATAAGACACCACTAGGTGGCACACTTGCGTTTCTAACCCAAATTAACGTCTAACATTCAACATTTAGGGTTACTTTTTAGAGTGTTTATGTATTTAACTCGACCCTGATACTATAAAAACTAAATTTATCACAGAAACCCGTCCAAATATGTCGTGTTGGGAATTCTGGACCGAAGCGTGCTTTCTAGTCTCACCGTTGCACAAAGAATCTCACTTTATAAACTTTTCCTATTACGCCCCGCCTCCTACCTCTGCGTCTCGATTCTAATTGGTCGATTGTGCTGAAACACTCCTTTCCTATTGGCTGTGTAAGATGTCTGTTTGCGTTCCTTCAAAGCAGATGAACTTCAGTGAAGCCGATTTTCACCAACGGTGCTGCCCGATGAGCGATATTGGAAACTGATCATCAAACCTGGCATGGCACCCGCAACGGTGAGAATGTTCTCTTTATAACTTATCACTTAATACGTAACGTTATATAAAAAGAGAGTAACGTAAAAAAAATGCACACGAGAGGCAGAGAAAGTTTTGTTTATGAATAGTTTGAATAGTTAATACTAATTACAGTTTTAAATAGCCAACAGTTCTGACAGCAACTGTGCTAACATTGCAACGTAGATGGAAAAAAAAAACAGTCCAAATATTCTATTCTATTGATTTTTTTACTTACTTATTTTTATTATTATTATTATTATTATTATTATTATTATTATTATTATTATTACAGCTTTTTGCTTGTTAGAGCTGCACAAATGTAAAAGGCTGTGTTTCGAAACAGTGCACTGTCTACCTTGGCAGCATTTTTGCATCAATGGGAAAATATTGAATTTAATAGTTCATAAGTTGTGGTCATGATATACATTAACGTTACGCGTCATAAGAACTCCAGTGAACCCAAAACAGCGGTCGAAGGCAGTACATTAAGTTTGGATGGATAACAAAAGAAAATCAACCAAAAAGTGGAACTTTTCCAGTATAATATAATATAGTACAGTTATTTTTATTTTATCATTAATTGTATACTGAATATGGTTTCAGAATTGTACATCTTATTTTTTTTTTAATCGTGTGTTTTTTATTATTTTACTTTTTTTTAATCATATTTAGTATGTATATCAAAAGTCATGTACAACAAATAATAATGATTAAAAATCGATGATAATATTATTTTCAACAGCTTAAATTGGATTGGAAACGGTTAAAAATATGACACTTGATGTGTTCTGTCCAGCTGATCACATCAACAGGCAGTTGACATTGGGCCATCTGTTTGTAGCTTACAAGCAGCTTGAGGATAAAATAAATTACCCTCTGACATGTCAGGTGAGCTTGGACTCAAACACTGCCTGTTTCAGTCTAGCTCCAGGGAGACATGCTGGGTAATTTAAGAAGCATTTGGGCTAATGTTGAATAGTGTAGCACCATTTAATTCAGAAAGGCATGGACACCGGTAAAAAGGAAATGCCAAATTAGTCAACCATGCAGAACACTATAAGATCATCTTCAAGTGCACAAGAAAGAAAGGTTATGTAGATGTATAAAGATTCCTACAAATTTCCCTTTTTTTAAAACCTTTTCCTATAATGTTTCATTCTAAATCATAAGTTTTAGTATAGAGAGATATTTTTCATACTTATATATCTAGGTAATTGAAAGTACTTACTGATGCATGATATCATTTTTGGGGGGCTTTATGAAGTGAACTTGTGAAATTAGCGCGTCTATAATGTTTGGCTTTGCTTAGGAGCACGATTCAAATTAGCACTGTTTGAATGGGTAAACCGCAAACCATGAAAGCTTTCTTCATGGCCTCAGATCTAGTATGCAGGATCTATTGGCGCACAATACATCAGAAGGAACGTGACGGCTAAAGTTGCTCAACACAGATGAAAAGAAGAATTTGAATTCATGCACTGCAAACAGTAATGCAATTTATGGCAGCTCTGACGTGGAAGTCAAGCTTCCAAATTTCAGCCAGAGCACAGTAGCTGGACGTCTTCCGTCGCTGCCATATTATGTAACACTCTGAGACTCCTTCAAGACGTGGAAACTTTGTCTAACCACAAAAATCACGAAATGAAGCACCGTTAAAAGCAAAGTGGGGTCAGAATGTAGAAATCTAGATTTGAGTTTCATAAGATTATTTGAGGTGAAGCTTGCAGTGCAGGGTCAAGCATTTATGCACTAAGTATTTTGAAGCGAGAGTTTGGGAAGGAATTTCAGTCAGTCTCACCCTTCCAACAAGAAGCCTCTTTCTCTAGCTGTCTATCAACAGAAGAGTCGTGGAATGCTGCTTTAGCTGTGATGTGCGACACATGCTTGGACTCATGAGTAAAATGGAAAAAATGTCCTTCTTATTTCTTTTCCTGTGAACTGCACAGAAAGAGAAACAACATGGGAATGAGTGGTTTTTTTTAGATCACAGCTGTGAACAGCATTATGTTCTTGGACAAGCCTCTTAACCCTTTGTTTGCTACAGGAGGACTGGCTTAAAATAAATGGCTTTTGATGAAGCATAAATGCTAGACTGAATATTGTGATGGGCTTAATTCAGGTTGTTGATTTAGTGCAATTACTGGTAAGTCAAAATGTATTTAATCTTTGTCTGATTTGGTAAGTCTGTTTCTTGATGCTAAGAGCACGGCAAAATATGAAAGTGAGATGCACAATATAATTTTTTTTAAAGTAAAATAATTACACTACTGTTTGAAAGCTGGGGGGCAGTAGGATATTTTTTTAAAAAGAAAATAACAGTTTTATACATTAAATTGATCAAAAGTGATAATAAAGGCTTTTATAATGTTACAAAAGATTCCTTTTCAAATAAATGCTGCTGTTCTTCCTATTCATCAAAAATCCTGAAAAATAAGATTGTTTTCAACTTTGTTTCTTGAGCTGAAAATCAGCATATTAGAATGATTTCTGAAGGATCATGTGACACTGAAGAGTGGAGTAATGATGATAAAAATTTAAAGATTTTCAAATAGAAAACAGACATTTTTTTTAGCTTGTAATTAGATTTCAAAATATTAGTTTTTGCTATATTTTTTATTAAATAATGCAGCCAGTTGGTGAATGTAAGAACTTGTTTCAAAAACTGTTAAAACCCCAAACTTCTTAACAGTAGTGTGTTTCTGTGATAAATATGCCTGCAAGTGGTATTGGTGTTTAATGGCAGTAGTAACTGAAAACATCTGCTTGCTGTATCCATTCTGGAAACCTTAAGCAAATGTATGTAGTTAATCTGTTTGCTCTGGGTTTGCATTGTTTATTTCATTATACCATGCACTGAATAAGCAGCACACTGTATAATCAGGACAAGCACATGGAGAATACAACAGACTGTATTTGGTCTGCAGATGGAAAGGAAGGGAGAAGATTTGTAGACATGGGGATTGTTGCCTGACTGCATGTTCTCCAAACAATTTATTATAAACATTATCCTTATATAGTGTAGGATTTGCGAAAAAAGTCATTAGAATCTCTGACTGCATTTGAGTTTTATTTCGTATTTTGTCACCCACTCATTTGCACCGGTTTGTTGTCTTTTCAGGAGTCGAGGCTGAATGTGGAGGCTCTGAGTAAGCGAGATGTGCTGCTGCTCTTTAGTGCTCTTGAGGGAGAGCTGGAGGCCAGAGACTTTGTCATACAGGCACTCAAGGTTAGTCCAGTCCCGTCAATGGACAAGAATGCTTTTTTTCATTCCTTTGTAAGCAGCAATCAATGGCGGTACAGGCAAATCGTGCTGCTCTTAGTTCTTAAAGGAACAGTTCACTCAAAAATGAAAGTTCTGTCATTATTTACGCAGCCACATGTCATTCCAAACCCATATGCTGTTCAATTGGTTTATGACCTGTGCACTACACATCTAGGCCTTCTCAAGCTATATGATAGTTTTGTGTGATGCACAGAAAGAAAATGGGCATCACAATATGACAACAACAAAAAATCATTCCTGTGTCATGTACACTTTATTTAGGAGCATTTGGAAATATTTATCCATTCAAGATGTTTGGATGTTCAGCTACGTACAGCGCTGTTGTTGCATGTTTATGCAGATGCAACACAAGTCATACATCGGTTTACACCATTAGGGAGGAAACTCTCTCTGTGATTGGCAGCTTTTATGATCTTGCGGTGTGTATTTCTTGGTGTTCTTTAGAGAGTTCCCATCATCCAAATATATAAACAAACCCAGACTGTGCTGAATTCATTTTATGATGACCTCGATAGCTGAGACTGAGAGTCACATTAGTTGATGAAAACAGAATGCTAATCTGCAATCAATTAGTTTTGTTGTATTTAGTTTCATTTTCTTCAGAATACACACACAAACACATACACACACACACACACACACACACATATGAGCAAGTATCACAAGAATATCGCATGCCTGGAAAAGTCTATATATATATATATGTGTGTGTGTGTGTGTGTGTGTGTGTGCGTGTGTGTGTACCATTTAAAAATTTAATTATTTTGACAAATTCTAACTATTTTAATATTAATATAATTATTTAAAACACATTTTCTGTCCATCCCTGGTTTTCATGGATTGTTTAACTGGTGAGGTTTTGTTTGTGAATGAGAAATTTGATCAATACTGATAAATCAGTACTTCAGTAATAGTTTGCTTCAGTAAAATAATTGTCTATTGACAGTAGTTCACTGTCAAACACGTTTTACTCTTTGCACAGCAGACCTTATACCCAGGAGAGACATTATGGCTGTATCATTCAATGAAACCCAGATGTTTGTCTGGCTCAGAGCTCAAATGTACACACCAGCTCATTAAAAACTAGTATATTAAACACTATGAAACTTTAGTGTATAGTTCATCTACTGTATATCAAAGCTCGGTTTAAGATATCTAAAGGCTATACATTTATAAAAACATCTTATTCTTTATAAAACTTGTCCTTACTCTAGAAATGATGCTGCTGTTAGTTCTTGGTTAGCTGTGCAACAAACATCTCACATGTTTTTGTAATAGTTGCCAATGACCTACACTTAAATAATACCAGAATGATTGATATTTGATCATACCCACTGTTAAAACTGTTGTTGTACTTCCTGTGTTTTGCTGTTTTTTATGTTACCATTCTCAACATGAACTTCAACAGCATTCATCAGGATTTAACAAGGGTAGATCGTATTTACCTTGCTTTTTCATCAAACTCTTTTCTGCTTAACTTTTATTTTTAAATTTTTTTCTGAGTCTCCTACTACATTCTATTTGCTGTTGCTGGGCCTCGTCCCACACCAACATTCCAAATGTTGCCAGATCCAGCAGACCAAACTGAACTCAGAATGATCAACCAAATCTATTACATCTTTTTTCTTGTCTTTTTTTTTTTTAAGCACTTTAGAATACTATGTAAATATATAGCAATCATTCAGGACCATTATATTGGTACAGTGTGTGTATGTATATATATATATATATATATATATATATATATATATATATATATATATATATATATATGAGTTTTCTGTCAATCACAATAGTTCATTCTGTGGATGAAGCTGATGTACTTATTTGGCAATTGAGGAATGACTCAAAATCAGCCAGACAGTGAGCAAGACAGCTTCCTTTTTGAGCATACCATGTGCGTCAGTGCAAATGCCAGTACTCTGGGCCCCTGATCAAGCTTTGTTTTCTTCCGAAATACACTTTGAATGTTGTTTGTTCTCTGCAAAGCCACATACAAACATGTAAAACATTATTACACACATTTCCTTTTGTCTACCATCAGCTTTTCAACTTTATAGAAGTGCCGCTGGTTCATCTGATCATGTTAGCATGCTAATAAAACTCAGCATCTGTGCTCTCAGATCATTATTTTTGTGGTTAAGCTCTATGGAAGGCTGCACAGATAATATCTGCTGCATTCCTATTCTCGAAAGCATTGGACTGGGGCAAAAAAACAGTAGATTCACGGATTAATCATTCTTTGAATCGCTTTTAAGTGACTTCTTAAGTAGATGGCATATATTTAGCCCAACTACATATGTCTTCTAAAACCCTCTGTGGGTTTTAGGGGTGATGTTCTGGCATGCTCTGTCATACAATCTCTGTCACTCACTGCCTGCTTTGAATGAGGTCATTAAAGCATGACTTTTCTGCTTTGACTCTTACACACATTACAAATTTCCTTTTCCATTTGGTCAAAAGAAAAAGGGGAAATCAACAGGAGGGTAGAAGTCACATCACAACAGCTCCTAATCTCTGTATAACTTCATCAGCCATGCTAATCGTACTTACTACAAACACTATTCATTAATTTGCTGGTGGTGCTTTCTCTGAAAAAAGAGGAGAACTAAATGGTATTGTGCTCAAATAATCATTTCAATGCTTATTTTTGGCCCTCAGCAGCTGTTGACTTTTAAACTTGAAAATATTTAATGACTAACAAAGTAAATAGACTTGGAGTTCCAGAAAGAATACCTTCCAGGTGTTCGGCTCAAAGTTTCAAGCAAGTTAACAACATAAATATATTGTCATTAAAAAGCTTCATATGAGGGGCTGCTGGTATGATTTTGAGAGTATTGTCAGTGTGGCGTTTACCTTTATCCCTGGTCTCTCTAATTACTCTTTATGGTATCTTTATCTGTCAGATAGACTAACACACATATAATATAGATTGTTTAAAGGCACCAGACTGGCTGACTTATCTTAAGTCATTAGAAAGTCATTAGGTTAATCTTCCCAAGTCCCCCATAATTGCTCAGGCTATTATCCAACACACACACACACACACACAATTGAAAGCATCATAAATATAGAATGGAAAGCAGTACAGCTGTTGTTTATTTGAGCTATTTGGAGCTTAAATGACCTTGTATTCAAGTAATTAGCTTAAATATAATTAAAGTTGTCCAACGTGTCCTGCTTTTTATTTATTTTTTTTTATTTTTTTTGTCTAAGCAAAAAATGACCTTTATTGATTCTTATCATGATTTATAGAAGACACCTACAAAAACGCCATAGTTTACGTACCAAAAATATTTTAGAGCAAGAGTCATTAGATTCAATTAAAATAATTTTTTTAAATTTTTAAATATTTACTCTTTTTTTAACAAATTAAATTAAGATCAATTTTTAATTAAGATGGGTATTTTGGCAATAACGAAATTAAGATAAAGGCTCCACTGGATTTGCTTCGCCACTAGCAGCTGACATTTAATAAAAGAATAATGACAACATTAGCGTAAATACTCTGTCCACATTATGCATTTAAGACCCAATGAATTTTTAGTTATCATTTAAAAAACCTTTACTCAGAGATTTGGCTAAGTCTACATGTTTTTGTGGAGGAAAATGATTGAATCCACTGTAGATGTCTTCAGCGTGTTCCTGCGCTCTCTGATGGTGCGTCATTATTCACTCATTATTCTCATTATAAACATGGTCAAAACTTTTACACACCTCAGACTTTGCTTTAGTTGCTGGTGCAACCAAAACGTAATCGTCAGAGGCAAGCCTCTGTTACACCTACTCAGCATCCATTTTCGCATCTTTTTCGAAAAAAGGATCTTCAGCTCTACTTCATGGGAACTGAAACTGGAACTGGACATTTTGTTTTAACTACCCAGTAACAACCACCCAGAACATGCAGCAATAACCTGGCAACCCTGGGTAACTCTTTCTAGCTTTCAGTGACACTCTTTTCACTGTTCAAACAGTTCTGTTCAGTTCCTTTTCCCTGGTTTGTTTTTTTTTTTCTGGGTCAAATGAGTTCTTTTAGTTCAGAGTCATTTCAGGAGGTATTAAATTACTCCAGCTGGAACTTTTTTTTTGGTGCCCCATTCACTGCGTTGACCCTACCTATACTGGAGCAATTATTTCATCCCTTTATGGACCCCTTGCTTGACCTCTTACTTAAAACAACAAACGGGAGCTGAACACACACACATACACACACACACACACACACACACACACATACACATACAGAGCCTCGTTTATGTTGCTTTTGGCAGGGTCATGTGCTCTGTATCATCTCATTTCCTGTTTAACACAAGCTTGTACTGAATGTGTCTGTGTGAAAGAACAAAAAGTAGAGGCCTCTTTACAAAGCTTGCAGAGTTGTTTTGAATGAAAGCTACAAAAATGAGTCACAAACTACCAAGATAACAGATTTCAAATAGCTGTTTTATATCAAAAGATTATGGAAAATTAGATTTTTTTTAGACTAATTAACTGAAATTTAGCTGAAATCCATCTAAATTAATTCAATAAATACCTATCTGTCTCTGTCTCGCTACAGGCCCAGTGCAGAGATTCTTACATCTGGGAGCGATATGGCAAATACAACCTGAGCGACCCGTTCCTGGCCCTGCAGAGAGACGGTGAGGTCCTCCAGAGCTCGGGCCAGACCAGGGGAGACAGAGAAAGTTCCTCCCAGAGACGAGAAGGGTTCTGTGGGGCCACGGCTCACTCGGATCCTCTGGCGGTCCTGAAGCTGGTGGTCGGACACTGTAGAAGGATGCAAGAGAAGATGCTGAAACAGCTGGCAGCTGCCGAGACCAGACACAGGAGGGTGAGTTTATACTGCATAACAGCTGAAAGCCACTGACATCGATACTAATGTGAGCATCATATCATGTAAATCGATTTATTACACTGATTGGATTGGTTTATAGGCTAATCATTATCTCAATCTTTCGCCCCTCTGTGGTGGTTTCAGGTCATTGCTGATCTGGAGGAGGAGAAGAGGAAGCATGCTGAGGATACTGCAGAAGGAGACGACGTCACTTACATCCTGGAGAAGGAGAGAGAGCGCCTCCTGCAGCAGGTACAAAGAACTGAAAATACTATATTTCGATTATATTATCTTAATTTGAGGGACTACAGGCTACAATTTATTTTGCTTTAATAAAAATGAGTTGTTGCTCTATTAGAATATACATGAAAAAATATATTTTTTCAATTTAGCTTTTACACATTTAATATGCAAATTATGTATCATATGATTAAATATGCACATGTTTGCATATTACAACAAAAGATCCCATGGAAAATGTCTAATTAACAGATCAGATTACTTTGTCAAAATACAGTATTTAATAAAAAATGCTGTTTAATATAAATAGAACATAATATTAATTATATTAAATTGCCCACAAAATATAAATGAATAATATCAAAGGTTTTCTAGCATCAATAAAATGTATGAATAAAATGTTAAATTAGGAGCTCAGCCATGAAAAATTAGATATTACTTTTGAGCAAAATATCCTTTTACAAATGCAAACTAATGCTTATATGAAAGGTGATGTATTTTTTATTTTTTACATAATACCGTTGTTTTCCCTTATTTTCTTCTTCTTGTTTTAAGCATAAATGTAACAAAATTTTGTGAAGTTTGTGCTTGAAATGACACAATATTTAATAATTCCAGACATTCTACTGTTCAAAAGTTTTTTTTTTTTTCAAACATTCAAAAGTAACTCTTAAATACATGGTGTTTATTTATAAATATTTATCAAATAATGTATTGTGAAAAACTTTTCAACATTTAAATGTTTAAAATCAGCATATTAGAATGATTTCTGGAGGATCATGTGACACTGAAGACTGGAGTAATGATGTAAAAAAATCTGCTTTGCCTTCAAAGGGATCAATTACATAAAAAAATAGTAACAATTAAAAAATAAATACATTGTAATAATGTTTCAAAATATTTATGTTTGACTGAGTGCAGCTATGCTGAGTTCAGCTTTACTTTCAAAGGGATAAATTACATTTAAACAAATAAATAAACACATTTTTTATATTTCTAAATATTTGTTTCACTGTATATTTATCAAATAAATGCAGCTATGCTGAGTGTAAGAGTTTTTCGTTTACAAACATTTAAAAAAAGAAATCCACAAACAACCCCAAACTTTTAAGAAGGGTTTATTTTCAGATAAATGTCTTATGTAATTTTCTTTTGTAAATTTATAAATCTGTCAGTTTATTTCCAACAACTGGTTTATTGTGTAATACTTTTTTTAGTTGGAGTTTGAGAAGGCAAAGACGTCCAGAATGGAAAGGGAGAACAAACGACTGTACGATCAGTTAGAAGAGCAGCGTGTCCAGCATAAACAGCTTATGACGGCGCTGAGACGAGAATGCAAACGCTCCAGCACACGTGCCCATAAGGAATCCCAGCGCTCCAACGAAATCAGCCATCGCCTCGATCGTGAGCGAGCGGCCAATCAGGCTCTGAGGGCGGAGCTCCAGGAAGAAAAGAAGCAGGCTATGCAAACGGAGGCGAGGCGAGAGGAGCTGCTGGCCGAGTTTGACACTGAAAGGGAGCAGCTTGGGCTGAGATTAAGAAAAGAGGAAGCGCGCTCCAGAGCACTACAGGAAGAAGTAGAGAAGCTGAGGAGAGAGATGAACAATGCAGAAGAGAAATCAAATAAGATGCAGACAAAAATGAACGGACACCATGTTCCTATAGAGGAAGATGGGAATTTTGAGAAGCAGGGCATGTTAACCAATGGGAGCTCTCAGACCAAACCACAAGCTCACAGCCCCACAAACATCAATCAATCCCCTGACATGCCCAGCACACAAGCTGCATACCAGGCTGGCATCAACCAGCGCTTCCATGCAGCCCGTCACAAGTTCCAAGGCACCCCTGATCAAGATTCCCAGACCCTCTCCTCCCCTCCGAATAGTCCATGTGACTTCTCGCCCTCTGGAGCCCATGTGACTCCACCTGACAACACTTCTTCTAAACAAGCGGCCCGCAGCAGCGTCACACATGCCCCGAGTCGCTTCAGCACTCAGCAGAGTCCCAGCAAACCAACATCCCCCAACAGTTCCCCTTTCGGCACAGATTACCGCACACTGGCCAATTCTGGGATGTTGTCTCCCACCATCAGGTCTCCAACTATTTCCAGAGGGAACCCACCTCCAGTCCCACCCAAAAAACCAGGCCTCGCTGACACACCGCCTTCTCCGGCCACACTCCGGGCTGCTCACTTGGCTCAAATGAGGGTCGGGTGAGGACGCTGCAGCAACTCAGAGAACAGCAAATAACCAGATCTGGTGCTGTCGTCTAGCGGCTAGCTAGCACAAATGATGAACTTGATCGTGTCAAACACTGTTGATTATTATTTGTATTTTTTTGTAAGGGACATTTCAGGTTTTTTAATGCAATTTTAGAATATTAGAAATGTATATTTTCTCTAAGTAAATTTGCAATACTACCATCTCAGTCAGATGCATGTTGTGTGCATGAATACATTATACATTCTGTATCTTACCATGAGAAAAATCGCCTGTTTATCACAGACAGTCACCAGCTTCAATAAATAGTTTTATATATTGTCATTCAAACAAATATATATAAACACTACCATTAAATAGTTTGGGATTTTTTTAATAATTTACTACTTTTATTAAGCAAGGCTGCATTAAACCGATCAAAAGTTACAGTCAAGACATTTTTTAACTTATATGATTATTTTACAATAAATGCTGTTCTTCTGAACTGTTTTCAACATTGATAATAATAAGAAATATTTTTTGAGCAGCAAATCAGCATATTAGAATGATTTCTGAAAATCATATGACACTGAAGACTGGAGTAATGATGCTGAAAATTCAGCTTTACCATCACAGGAATAAATTACATATTAGAATGATTTCAAATAGAAATAGTGCACATCACATGATTGTGTATCTGATCATTTTATCCTTCCCTGTCATCTAGTTTATACACTGAACTATAATATTTAACAGATCGCATGAGCAAACAACCCTTTGATTTCTCACATAGCAGTTTGTTTTGTATATCTAAATAAAGGTACTTGATATTTAGCCTAATATTTGTGTCGCTCAGATTCCGAAAGTTACAGTTGTGTTTATCACATTATAATGTTGTTTTTGTTTATCTTTTTTTTATTTTGTGATCTGAAATAAATGTTATTTTTATAACCATTATAATTTTTTGTACCCATGGCCTAAACTAATTCTTGTAGCTATGGGCTAGACTAGAGCAAAAGATTTTAAATTTCCATATTTGTATCCCATAAATCCAGCCAGCAGAGGGCACAGTATCACGTATTCTCAGCCATTCATCTTTGGAAAAGAATACTAGTGCACTAGTTTACTGCATATAATACTGCTATATATTTTGTGTTTGTTTTTTTTGTTTTTTTTTTACAATATTTAGTGAAATAACGTTATTTTGAGATTTAATCCAATTTTGTTGTTGATGTTAAAAGAATATATATAAAAAATCACAGATGATATTTATTTGTCACACTTGAAATGGATGGTTGAGTGGGGTGCATTGCAATAATGCATTTCTTTATTCATTTTAACATTAAACTGACGAATCTGAATCAAGTCTTCCAGAGAGCCATCTAATAATGACATTATTATGAAGTATCTTTTAATGAACTGTACAAGCTCAATACCACAGAAATAAGTCTTTGTATGATCTCATTTTGATGTTACAATCATGACCGTCCCTAATATCCTCCAGCATTTGCTGTCTCAAAACTGAAGAATGAGTGTGCATCACAAGCATCCATGTGAGACTAACAAAAGCGGGGACCACAGTTTAACCAGCCAAGAGCCTCTCCCTAAATTCCCTCTTTATGGCTGTGTATATGTGTGTGAGTGTGTGTGGCTCGGGAAACAGAGGCAAACATGCATGAAGTATGTGTCACATGTTGCATGATGCGATCACACTGAGAAATGCCTAGTGTGCTTGATTCTCTTTTGAGGAATGAGAATTGACCACCTACCACACGTGGTTCGGGGGCTGCCGAGGCAGCTAGGCAGACCGATCATGGGGATATTGAAGCAGGGTTCCTTGCTTCTCTTTTCAGTCCACATGTACATGTTTTTTCCTACCTAATATTTTTGGAGGCAGTGTTGGGATGCCTCCCTACGTTCCAGGGCTTTGAAGTAGGTGGTTCCCCTCAATCCCACATGCTTTGGTCTGTTTCCCCAAAGGGTTTTAAGTAGATGACCCATTGTCTTATGAACATAGCTGTTTGAGGAATGTTGTGTTCCCAACTTGGCTGAATGGGATGTCCCTCCTTATATTAGTGTTGGTTGGGTACCCCATTTCCCCCAAGTTCTTTTAGCTGTCCATAGCATTATTTTTGGTGCTCTCTCACAAGGTGGACAGGCATGCACCATGGTATGGTGTAGTGGGTATTTCATTACCCAAAGTGTCCCCAAGGAGACACAATGTGGAGTTCCCTTGAAGGGGAACATCTCAGGTTATGCGTGTACTGTTTAAATAAAACACTGATACATTAAATGAAATGTTTAAAAACTGTTTGTATTTAATGTCCCTTAAAATATCAGTGCTGCTATTTCTGCTGACTACACTGGTTTATCAGATGTCCTGTGTGTCAGGGGATGGTCACCCCCTCTGGTGGATGCTGCTAATTAACATTCCTGTTTGGGACAGTAAGTCGAGGTTGCGAGGCCGACAGGGACGCATGCCTGGCCTGGTGAAATCTGTCTCCCACTCACTGCTATAATCACCAGGTCCTCTAGATCAGGGGAGGAGAGGGCACTGACCTCTCAGTACAGAAAGGACATCACTAATTATTGGTGCACATCCTGAGTCCCAGTGGGTTAAGTATTCTTGTCACACAGAGACAACAAAAAAGGATGCGCTCCACTTTATGAGCTCCAATAGTAGTTAGATTTGACATTTAATCATATTTAGTGGTGGTTGCTAAGGCAAGCATCACTGCTATTACTTAATATTTGAAATATAGCACAGAACTTGTGATACCTGAAATAGTGCAGCTTGCAGAGGAAGAGGAAGTGATTAGATGTGTAATTGCTACAAACACACACATGCATACACACACACACAAAAAAAAAATATATAGCAATCAGTTCCTTGCCTGCATATTTGAGTGTCTGTTTCCAAGACTTAAAATTTATATATTTAGATTATTTTAACATGAGTAAATTAATGGCATGCAAACAAAATGGATGCTACATAAACTTATCTCCTAATGCGTGTATATCCTCCTCCTCTAATGATCTTGACAGGAAGCTAAAGGATAGTGTATAAGTCAAAGTGACCAGAAACTTTCTTTCTTGAGCTCTTTGTTGTTTACTTTGTAATAATGTTTGTTGTTAAGCAGTTCTACCAGTGGTGTATTTTATGAGCAAGCTGGTGTGATTATGTACGTATACTGACAATGT
The DNA here is from genome assembly GCF_023724105.1 of Carassius gibelio. Taxonomy (NCBI): domain Eukaryota; kingdom Metazoa; phylum Chordata; class Actinopteri; order Cypriniformes; family Cyprinidae; genus Carassius; species Carassius gibelio. The sequence continues at coordinate 26,761,726 of NC_068376.1, forward strand.
CACGACCCAAAATATATGAGCCATGGCTACTATCTTTGTTGAGAAGGTATTCATTGAGTTATATAGATAGATAGATAGATAGATAGATAGATAGATAGATAGATAGATAGATAGATAGATAGATAGATAGATAGATAGATAGATGGTATTACCATTGTGGTAGTGTCCAAAAACGATGGTCTGCTTCGTTGTAAGTGGTTAGAGTAACAGAGCGTTGAAAAGCGCGCCTGATATCTGTGACAGCATTAGGAAATGAGTGTAGACGCGCGTTCATTCATCTCGTCTCCTCGTGCTTACTCCAGCCAATGAGCGCGCAGAAACCACCAGAAAGCCCGAGATATGACTCTGGATCTGAATCTGCGGGACAGACACTGTACCTCTCTCACTGGACCGGCTCGGACGCAAATAGGAACAGTGATAACTATTTTGACGACAATATTTTCGACAGAACTCCATTTGGATACTAATGAATATTAAATATTTTATATGGATGCTTCTGTTTTCATTCTGAGTAACTTTATCGATTCTAATGTGGAAAGATACACTAACGTTACTTGAATAATAATAAAATAAATAAATGATCTCACGATTTGATATGAGCCTGCGACCTTTTATTTCCCTTTTTTATATATTTTTTATTATTATTATTTTGATTTGGAAACATTTACAAACTGACCGTGTTCAACATGCGAGAGTTTAAAGGAGTTGGAAGCGCGTCCGCGGCGCGCCGTGAACCTAGCGTCACCGCTCACAGGATTTACCTGCCCTTCATCTTACTGCTGCTCATGTTTACTCCTAGCGTGGACTCGTCTTGGTGGTAAGTGTTTATTTAAAGTGGCACAAGAGTCCCTCATTGGCACTGATTAATTTATACCTAAAATAGAACTAACAAAGCTCCTAATAACAAGTAGCCTACGATCATTGAATTCATATCACAATCCAGGACCATAACAACAACTCATTTGCGAATGAAAAACAATAAAAATATATGAATTTCATTTTAAGATCTCGTTTGAACATTGTTTGATAATCTGGAATGGTTCCAAATTCATGATGGAAATTCCTAGATCAGTATAAGGAAGCAGAATTAAAATGAACTGAAGTTCAGAGAAATTCATTTGAATGTAAGGATTTAACCAGAAAAATAGAGTTTGTCTATAGATGAAACCATTGTAAAAGCGTGTTTAAATTTAGTTTATATATAGGCTACATCATATTTAATATAGCATTTCACATTTGTATAGGTGGAAAAACACGTAGATTTCCATTTTGCAATAACTCAAATTCCGACTTCTGTTAGTCACTAGATATGACTCAGGTCATATCATCATACAAATAAATCTGTCAATAATTCATTTCCAGCTTATATAAAAATACTTTTGAGAGTCTAGATTGACATTAACATTATGGAAAAAGTATATAAATGTATATAGCTAATATAATGCTTGTGGTGTAACATTTATATATATATATATATATATATATATATATATATATATATATATATATATGTATGTATGTATGTATGTATGTTTATATATATACCAGTTTGGTTCATAGTCCAGAGCATGATAAAAAAAGAGCGAGCAGTTAGTGATGTACAGTTAGTAATATATGAATGACAAAAATATTAAAGTACTAAAATGGCAAATAAACAACAAAAATCTATAAGTATAATTACACCAATATTACTGCAAAAGTCAGATAAAATGAGACAATCAGAAAGAAAAAAGCTCTAGATTGCAGGTGATGGCAGAAATGCATACACCACTGTTTAATCTCAGGCAGTTGTTAGCAAATACAGAGTCTAATGTCTTTGACATTGATCAACACTTTCCAGACTGTTTTTATGACACGGCTTGTCTGGATCAGAAGACTTACTTGTATGCTGAACACAGATAAACACACTTGCTAGGGTGTTTTGAAGTGATTTAGTTCTGAAGTTATTGCTTTTCATCTCCATTTCTTCACTGTATAACACCAGACATGATGACACAATGGCAGACTTCGGCTTTAAAAATGTCTCTAATTGCAGCATTCATAAGTTCCCCATCATGTCTCAGAGGTAGCAATATCAACATAGTCAGAGCACTGCCTAGCACCCCACAGCTGAGTAAACAACGTAATCTCATGTTAATCTCCATGCTATTTTTTGATACTTTCAATTAAAATGATTGCTGGGTTTCTCTCATGATAGTCAATAATACCGTATTTCATGAATAGGAAAAGAAGGGTTATCATTTGTGTCATCTATATTGAAATAACTATACGTATATTGCCCCTTTGTGCCCAAAACCATGCAAGCCAATTGTGATAAATATCTCTTCGTTTCTACGGTAATTTATATTATGGGGATTGTTGTCATCATTGCAATCAATTCACACGTAGCAGTTTTCTGGCTCATGTGTAGCGGCCTTTCCCAATCCCAGTCGCATACAGCTGATAAGTGTTCTGGAGCGAGATTGTGTTTTCATATGTCAAGGATCAACAGGGCAGCCGTGCAAAGCCGACAACAGCAGGCCCTCCCATGGATGCTATAGCGAGAGGAATCAGTCTTTCATTGGGCCTTATGTTTGCACTAGTATGTCAGTGTGTGCGAGAGAGAGAGCGATAGGACAGCCATAAGAGGAGTGGAAATTGTTCAGTAGTTTGTACGGAGTGTTGTAACACAGACCCAGACATGACTGAGTGGATAATGAGATCAGGGAAGGAGACAAGAGCGCTTGAGCACAGCGTAAACCTTGCCTATGGTGTTTGTGTGTGCCCTTGAACAGGAAGAGTCCACCAGGTATTTGTCAGATTGTTTAGCAGGAAACCTGCAACATAATGACAAATATCAATGTAATATTTGTATGAACTGATTGTTTGATTTGTATGTCTGTGTGTTTTGTTTAGCTTTGTATTTTTCTATAGCTTTCCTTTTATGATGTATGGTGTCATTGAGTGTTTTGAAGGCTGGCTAAAAATGAAAGGTATTATTATTCAAATTGTAGGTTCATGCTGCACTCTAGACATTTGTCAACACAGAACCGTGGGATATGGGACAAATTGGGATATATCTAAGTGAGGGAGTATGAAATAGCCCTTAAAAGGTTAATTTGTCTAAAAATGAAATAATTAATCATTTACTTGTCTTCATGTTGTTCCAAACCTGTATGACTTTTTATTGATTTCTGGAACATAAAAGCAAAATTGGACCCTACTGACCTTCACTGCGTGGAGAAAAAAAAAAAAAAGAGACATTTTTCAGAATATCTTCAAGTTTTTGATGACAGAATTTTCAGATGCAGTGTCATGGCAATTTGCAACTATTTTTTGTTTTGGCGAATTGGTATACAACATGAATTCATACAATCTTATCAGTCGCAAAGTTTAATGAAATGGGTTTGGGGTGGACCTTTTTCAAAAAATTGTATACTTTTGTACGAATCACATCATGCAAATTCATATGAAATGGCCACCTTTAAAATGTTTACATTTTCTCATGAGACTGGGTTGGAAGTTTCATTTTTGGGTAAAAATGTATTTAAGAATCTGTGAACAGAAATTTTTGTAGACACAGTAAAGTATCATAGCCTCATTATAGCAATATATCTTAAATAAAGTATATATATAATTAAATAAAGAAACATTAAATATTTATTTAAGATTAAATTATTTTATTATCGGTGAAAAAACAGACTGAGACATGAAAGTAGCACATCTATTGGAAATCAGCCGGGCGGGAAAACAGACAATTATTCAGTTTAGTGGTTACTATGCAAAAATATTTGACCACAGAATGATTTACTAGCCAGAATCAAACATTCCATAAAGCCGTGTATTAAATTGTGTCTAACATGAACTTTGAAGATTAAATCTCAAATACAGATGACCCAGAAGAGCAGGCTAACTAAAACAATAAAGTCAGTTTCAAACGTTATTGATTAAATAATTATGCATTAAATTGATTTATAATCACAAGACATTGGCCAACTATTGCGATAGTAATGGACATTTATACATAAGATTTATTCATTTAGCAGACACAACAGTCAAATGTGACTCTGTTTGTTTCTGCAGGTACATTGGTGCGTTAGGTGTACGGGTCATTTGTGACAACATTCCAGGGCTGGTGAACAAGCAGAGACAACTCTGTCAAAGACACCCAGATCTCATGCAATCCATCGGAGAGGGAGCCAAAGAGTGGATCCGAGAATGCCAGCACCAGTTCCGACACCATCGGTGGAACTGCAGCACGCTGGAGAGAGACCATACTGTGTTCGGCCGTGTCATGTTACGCAGTCAGTGTTTGTGTTACACTTTATTCCTAACAATGGCTGAGATCAAACTCATACAGTAATAAGACATAACGTACATGAACTATGCAACCTTGTATCATGTATAAAAGCATCATATTCTATAAAGTATCAAGCTTTATGCAGAGGTGAATATTACCAAACCAGAGCCACCCCAAAATCAAAAGAAAGGTGTGAGATTCACCCATGCATATTTTCCTATAAGGTGTACAGTAAATAGCGCGACATTACCACTTTACATGATACAAGAACAAATCTGTATAAACCATGAAGTCAATGGTTGAATAGAGGTGGGGGAAAAGTCTCCACTTCCAAAGAATAGGCGAAAGTCTGACAGAGAGTGGATATTCTCCAAATACAAGTGGCTAGTCGGAGGGGGTTCTCTACAGACTGATATATAAACAGTAATAGGAGATGTAAATATTTGTGCAGATGACTCTGGCAGAAAGACAAAGCTGCTCTTTTTGACATATCACCCTCGGTTCTGGCTCAGTGCACGAGCTGGAGGAGGAAAATTAGCAAAATACGGGTCATTTTGCACTACATTGGCAAAAAAACACACCTCAAGGCTATGTGTGTAATCGACAAAGGCAAACTAAAGGTGAAGGAGTGTCATCTTAAATCAGTCAAATGTCTGAAAGTTCTCGGGTGGCCTCCTGCACTTAGGCCAGCCAAGGGGCTTAAAAGTAGGGACGATGTTAGATAGCTGATATAACAAAAGCACAGTGGATTTCACACTAAAGTAAGAGCCTTATGCCTCATTAGCTTGCTTGGTGAACTTTTTAAATGTTAAAACACTTTCTGTAAGCAACTGTAACCCAGCTGACACTAAACGCAATATAAAACGGTGTGCATAACCTATTTTGGTGCAGAAATTATACACTAACAACTTACTTTTGAAGCATTACAATATAACTGCATTTTTAACATGCTAATATAAAAAATACCCACTTTTCTCCTCCGTCAGGTAGCCGTGAAGCAGCATTCGTTTATGCAATATCCTCTGCCGGTGTGGTTTATGCCATCACCAGAGCATGCAGTCAAGGAGAGCTGAAGATTTGCAGTTGTGACACCCACAGGAGAGGCCGGGCGAGAGATAAAGAAGGAGACTTTGACTGGGGCGGCTGTAGCGACAATATCAATTATGGTATCAAGTTTGCCAAAGCTTTTGTGGATGCCAGAGAGAGGATGGTCAAAGATGCCAGAGCACTGATGAATCTGCACAACAACCGCTGTGGGAGAATGGTAAGTGTCAAAATTGCCACAATTGACTGATTCTCATTGCAAAAAAAAAAAACCCAAGTAATCAGCTTATGATCCTGAAGGGGTTTCTAAAACGTGTTCTAATATTAGAAAATCTAATTGAGCTTATCTTTAATCTGGGTCATTGAGTGGTTCATAGTTCATGAGTTGAATTCTGTTTTCTTTAGGCAGTAAAGCGTTTCATAAAGACTGAATGCAAGTGTCATGGAGTCAGTGGGTCATGTGCTCTCAGGACATGCTGGCTGGCTATGTCTGATTTCCGGCAAACGGGGGACTACTTAAGAAAGAAGTATAATACTGCTGTTGAGGTCACAATGAACCAGGATGGTTCAGGCTTCATGGTTGCAGACCGAGATTACAAGAAAACGACCAAAAATGATCTAGTATACATTGAGAACTCTCCAGACTATTGTCTAATGGACCGATCAGCAGGTAAGGAACCACCAAAATATTGAAATGAAAAATACAAAATTAAAAATTAAATATAAGTGATAACTCAGCACTCAGACACATTACATTTAAGACTGATGAAGAAAAATTTGCTCATTCATTAGTAAGTAAAATATACTTCATTTGATAATCTTTTACATTTTAAAGTGTATTTAAAGTATTTTGTTATAATTTATAATTTTTTTAATTTTGAGATGAAATACTGTATGACCCAGACTCGAAAACACCCAGTTGTCCCACGGAAACACTATAGTTACCATGTAAAAATTTTCTGAATAAGTGAATGGCTTATTGACTCACAATGGAATAATTTTACTAAATGGAAAATAATGACCCTGATATATTCTATATCTGCATTTCTATATTTCAGGCTCTCTGGGAACAGCAGGACGGGTGTGTAACAAGTCTTCCAGAGGCATGGATGGCTGCGAGGTCATGTGCTGCGGCCGAGGGTACGACACCACACGTGTAAAACGTGTGAGCAAATGCGAGTGCAAGTTCAAATGGTGCTGCGCTGTGGAGTGTAGCGACTGTGAGGAAACTGTGGACGTTCACACCTGTAAACCAGATAAGAAACCCGACTGGCTCGATTTGACCTGATTACCATGAACATGACCAATAAGCAGCTGCTGGTGCTTTTCCTTTCTCAGGTTTTTGAAGTGGACCACTGCATTGTGGAATGTGTAATTTATGACTATAACACTATGATCTCCACTTGCAGAACCCTGAACTTTATCTGCCTTCAATGATGCAAGCTCAGAGATCACAGGCCAGTCTGGAGCACTGGTAGACGCTTGGTGTCATGGGAAATCATACAATGGGTATTGTCTGGTGTTTAATAGAGTGAACTGTGACTATGAAACAATCCTTTCACTATTTTCAAACTGTAAAACACATTTTACTGATAATATGTGTGCCTTAACATGGAATTATGTTTTTTGGACAGCTTTGATAAATGTGTGGAGTTTTAGGGAAAAAAACTCAAACATTTTCTCAAAAATGTATTTTCACGCCAAGAACAATTCCACTTCATGGTCCAAAATAATACTTTGAAGGGTGCTGTAAAAATTTTAAACAGTGATAAATGTATTTCCCTTCATTTACTTCATGGAGCATAATTTTGATACATGACTTCTGCATGAAAGAATTAGAAAAATGTTACATTTATGGTGACATCCCATTGTCACTGCAGAGAAATATATCTTTAATGTTATCTTTTAATGCCTAAGCACTTAAACACCCCTTCAAATATGAGCACTTTTTTTTGGTTTGGTAGAGTTTAGTTGCATTAAATTGTCTATGATAAAGTCAGTATTTTCCCTGATGGATTTCTTTTTGAAATGTGATGTCTTTCTAATAAAGTAGCAACTAAACGAGATATCTTCAAAATAAATTTAAAGATATACCAGCTACTCAAAAATAAAACAACAACTCTGAAGCTGAATGGCCTTTTTAAATGTTTTACTGCTTGCTTCATATAGATGTCCTCGTGTAAACCCCACACTAACTGTCAAATCATTGCTCAAATAAGAGCAGCTCACTGAGATTGAGCAGCAAAAATAGTCAGGTTAGCATGACTGGCATTCTTCGCCATTCATTTTCCTGCCCTGAATAAAGCATCTTAGTTTGACAACATGGTTGTTTCTAAATTTGCTGTTATGATGGTCAATGAAGTGCTCGGGTCATCACGATGGTCAGCAATGCGGTGTCCAAAATGGTGGCACCATAAATCAAATGCAACCTGAAACTTTGTAAGGTAAAATCGTGGAAGTTCATTTTGTTGTTGTGCAAGCTGCAGTTGACGAAAGAGGCCAAAAAGTAAAGTCGTTGCTATACAAACAGCATCCAAACAGCAAGTGTGTTTTTTAATATTTTAAATATCATAATACTTAACTATTTTGTGAGCTTTAATGAACTTTCAAAGATTTTTCAAAATTGTTAGGAGACAGTTTGTATATCATGGATTAGAATTATTAGAATTCACAATTCAGACTCATGCATTTCAACCATGTATTATGCCGCAGTTCCTAAAACAAAATCTTGTTTAGGTTTACTAATTCGCCAAAGCCAATGTTTACCCATTTTTGGCACTTGGTGAGTGTTCATTTTGGCCCCTGCACACAAGTGATTCTGATCTCAAGCCATTCTAATTGGTGTCATATTTAAAGACAAAGCTGCTTGTAGCTGTTTGACCGGATATGTTTTCGCCTCTGTAATTCTTAAATCAAGACTGAAGTCTCAAGGGATGCCAATAGCCCTCTATTGTTGCTTCGTTTTCAGCATCCCTTCCAAAGATACATTTTTGCTATTGCGGAATGTCAGAAATTTCCCACAGTTGGTCTGATTATGTTTTCCGTTGTTCAAAAGTTCCACCTCACACCTCGTCTTTGCCAGAAAAACTTCTGTGTTGAGAAAGACTTGTGGAAAACATGTCAGAGTATGTTTACTTTTGAACATTGTAAAATTACCCCCTTGGCAGCGTGTAACCACTATGTGGTTAGTGTTGAAATTTATATATGCTCCTAAACAGAATCGGCTAACATTTTAATTAGTGCACTAATCCGTACAAGGACATTTTGATAGAGTCAAGACGCTGTACCCCAAAATAGCATTCATGACTTTTATTCTTCAGCGAGGACTTTGTGTATATTCGTTGAGCCACATGTTCTCAGAGCCCAATACGTGTGTGGTCCTTACAACTGCATTCGTTTTCAGTCAATTGTCTAAGATAACAATCTTGTTATGCTGAAAACTAACCAGCTGTTTCAAACTATAGTTATACGTGAGATAGATGTTTTTGCTTAAAGTGTCTCGTCTTAAATCATGAAAGTGTGTTCAATCGAGTTGTGCTTATACTTTTCTGAGCAATATTAATAACAATGTTCATATGGCAAACAAAACTAAACGTGACATTCAGTGGATTGCTTTGGTGCACCCACCTAGACCCAACACACTGAAAACCTTTCAGAGCATCTTGGGAACTGCATAGAAATGTCCTGTCAACCACCAAAAACACCCTAGCAACTGAAAACTGAAACCAACACACTGAAAACTGCAGCTTAGCAACCATGCAACAGCTCCATTCACAAGATCTAAGCATAATGGTGATCACAGGTTTTGCAAAAGCAAATGCTATTTTAGTCTCTTATCCTCAAAATTCTCTGATATAAAGCAGTTACTGGTAAAAATACATTTGCATCCGTACGAACACTCTGCTCGTACAGAAATGCTGCATTGGGAACGGTGTACTTCCCACTGCAGACTTTAGTCCACAGATCCAGAGCAAGTGTTTGGTCTTGAGGACACATTTATAGGGGAGATAAGCATTATATATATATATATATGTGACCTTTGGGGACGAGTATGGCTTGGCTCGAAGAAGCGGCCGGGTGGGAGCGTAGGCTTGCTTCCTGTCAGATGGAGCTTACCAGGCCAACAGTGTTGGATTAACACATAAAAACTCTTATCTTGTGAGTCAGCTGGCAAGAATGTAGCTCTTCCAAAACTTCCAAAACAGAGGCACAGCAGCACTACTGTGAAGAGCTCTTTATTTTTGTGCAATACTCTAGCAACCACCCAGAACACCCTAGCAACCTCATAGCAACACACTAAAACACTAAACGTCAGAACACCTTCTAGTATTCTAGTCCCGACTAGAAAGAGAAATCTTAACTATTTTACACTTCGGTAAATTCATACAGTTTGATATTTTGTCCGAAAAAAGCATAAAATGCAACCCTAACCCCATCGCCAAACCTAGCCATCAGTGGGGCGTAAGCAGGTCATATAAAAATATACAAATGAGAATGTAAAAAATCAAACGAATTCATCAACAATTTGCCAAAATGTAAAATAATTCCAAAATGCCATGCAAGTGTGTTGATATTAGGGGTTGCAAAGGGGTGGAACATTTCTGAAAACTCTTTTTAGAAACTTTTGAAATTTTTGAGAAAGTTCAAGGAAATTTACCAGAAATGTTCCTCCTCTTTGCAACCCTAGTTGATACGGCTGGTTCCAGGATGCCTCTCCTCAACAAACAACATGATTTGAGGTATCACGCAAATCTATTACCAAATAGTGTAGGACAAGTTACATGTTTTAATTTCCTATTTAGGGTTAAGTGTTTGGTTAGTTTGGTACATTAACATGACATCAATTTACTGAAAATGGAAATGTTTTTGCTTTGTTTTGTTTTTTGCAGAATTTCATGTACAGATCATGTACGCAGATCCACAAAAAAATAAAAAAAAATAAAATGACAAGCCAGTAGTTATTGATGCCACTTTGTAAAGAAACACTACACGCCTTCACACATACACATTTGTTGTGTACTAGCGCATGTCTATAGACTGAAAGTTGAATTTTATAGTTACACAGAGATATTAAAGGTATCGTTTTCAAAACCGTACACTTTGAAATTTGTTTTCAAAAGTGTGTTTTCTCGGGTCCCCAAAATGCAGTTGTGTAAATGAATGGCCAAAACGCATACAAAGGGTAGTTGAAAGCAGTGTAAAGCCCCCAGCCCTTAGTAAGATCTAAGGCAATCATAAAATAGTCATGATACACTGTAATACAGACACAGCTTTAATTCAACACAGCAAAGACTTGCATAGGATCTCATGAGACAGTATTTGCTGCAAACACTATTTGCTTGGTTGTCACAAGATTTTGTTCCACTCAGTAGCTTAAGCCTGCAGTAAACTGCCAACCTGAACAAATCCAGACCCCTGGAGAGTGCCAGTTAAATGTACTTAATCCAGCTGTCGGGCACCGGCTCTGTCAGGGCCTGTGATGATATCAAGTGAAAAATGTCCTCATCCTTCACAGCTATTAGCCGGTTTGTTTTCCCAGGTCATTAACCTCTTTAAACAGCATTTGGTTGTAAATATACCCAGTGGTCGAATTGAAAAAATTGGGGGTTATGAGATCGAGTATTTCTTTGTTGGGCAGGATTCCCGCTGATTACAAAATTTCAAAACATTTTTTAAACACATTTTGAGCATATTATATCATCTGCATTAGCAGCATGATTTCTGAAGGATCATGAACTTAAGAAATGGTTGCTGACTATATTTCATATTTCAAAATATTACAGTTTTACTCTAATTTTGATCAAAGTTAAAAATTACACTCTGAGAAACTGTAGTAGTGAGACGACAACATAAACAGTTGTCATAACGAAATAACCTTGAAATGATCGCGTTCGCTATTACGTAAAAAAAGGTGGATATGATGAGACAACTGGCAGCATCTTATATACCTTATATACCCTCAGCCTATATATAATTTATATATAGGCTGAGGGTATATATTTAACTGAATGTTTTGTACTGACCTGCCATCCACATAACACCTCCCGCATGCACCCTACATTTGCCTTCTCATGGGAAACGTCATTTCTAAAAGCCCGCCAAAAAGCCTACCTGAGTAGGCACCACAACAACTGAAAGAAAATGTTTGAGAATGCAAATAATGATTCCTGCATAAAAGATAGTTGTTAAATTAAAATATGACTCTTTATTGCTGTAAATCACTCTTGCATTTTAGAAAGATGCTAGTTTCTCAGTCCCCTGAACAGAATAATGATTTGAATCCCACTCAGTAGAAATCAAATTCATTTAGCATTCAATATTGTGGTGAAATATCCCGATAAGTCTTTTCATGGCTGACAATTATGTTAACATCTGCATCCATATTTTATATGATTTCATCAACTATCTCCCATTCAAACCAAGAACTATGACTATAAAGAGAATTATAACAATAACTATATTAGCATCCACTTTAACGCACCGTAATGTTCTGTTTATTATAAATGCGTACTGAAATTTTGTAGTATGCTGCTTTAAATGCTCAAATTCTTTGAAGCTGTATTCTTTTTAACTGGCATTATTTTGTATAAATCATCAGCTGGTAAAAATCGTTCTAAAAGTGTTTCCAATTATATGGTTCCTCTGTGCCTTTATTGTTATAGTTGTGGTGTGAACAGAATGATTATTGAAACTTTAGTTGTAGTCCTTGGTGTGAACTGGCCTTAAAAAATGTCATCCAGATATGTCTCATTTCTAGAATGACACATCATCATATATAAACTGATTGAAATTCATGACCACAACCGCGTTGCAGTCTTTGCTATGATGATAAAGACAGTTATAGTATTGTGTGAACATATTATTTCATCTTTGTAACCAACTCACCCTCATACTGAGGATCTGAACTTTTTAGTAAAGGTCTTCTAAAAACAGACACATGATTTACTACCCAATCTTCAGGGTATAGAAAGCCAGTCTTTTTCTTCAGTGATTGCACATTACTATATCACAGTGGCAACCTTCCCTGTGGCCATAGCAGGCATATTTAAGCGGGATTAGAGGTTGAGAAACAGGCGTTTAGTAAACGCTGCTGTTCTACTCAACCATGTTAGATGGCATGAAATACTGTAGCAAAAGAGAAGCAAAGCTGCGTCAAAGAGCCAAAACATTTTTATTGTCAGTACAGACGGCTAACCGGCACCTTACACGTTACGAGTAGAGTAGTGTTTTCAAGTATGTGTGAGTTGTGTGTGTACGTCAGACGTTTGCAAGTTGATGCCACAGGCAGGAGGGCATAAAATTCTCCATCTTGTCTGCAAAAAAACCCAGTGGTGCAAAGAGGGTGCTGAAGAACTGCAGAGAGAGAAAGAGAGGAAAGAGAGAAAACAGTTGGATGGATCTGAACTAATAACCAATAACCTCAATCTCAAAGACATTTAAGAAACAGATATATATATATATATATATATATATATATATATATATATACAGTTTTGTTCAAAATAATAGCAGTACAATGTGACTAACCAGAATAATCAAGGTTTTTAGTATATTTTTTATTGCTACGTCGCAAACAAGTTACCAGTAGGTTCAGTAGATTGTCAGAAAACAAACAAGACCCAGCATTCATGATATGCACGCTCTTAAGGCTGTGCAATTGGGCAATTAGTTGAAAGGGGTGTGTTCAAAAAAATAGCAGTGTCTACCTTTGACTGTACAAACTCAAAACTATTTTGTACAAACATTTTTTTTTTCTGGGATTTAGCAATCCTGTGAATCACTAAACTAATATTTAGTTGTATGACCACAGTTTTTTAAAACTGCTTGACATCTGTGTGGCATGGAGTCAACCAACTTGTGGCACCTCTCAGCTGTTATTCCACTCCATGATTCTTTAACAACATTCCACAATTCATTCACATTTCTTGGTTTTGCTTCAGAAACAGCATTTTTGATATCACCCCACAAGTTCTCAATTGGATTAAGGTCTGGAGATTGGGCTGGCCACTCCATAACATTAATTTTGTTGGTTTGGAACCAAGACTTTGCCCGTTTACTAGTGTGTTTTGGGTCATTGTCTTGTTGAAACAACCATTTCAAGGGCATGTCCTCTTCAGCATAGGGCAACATGACCTCTTCAAGTATTTTAACATATGCAAACTGATCCATGATCCCTGGTATGCGATAAATAGGCCCAACACCATAGTAGGAGAAACATGCCCATATCATGATGCTTGCACCTCCATGCTTCACTGTCTTCACTGTGTACTGTGGCTTGAATTCAGAGTTTGGGGGTCGTCTCACAAACTGCCTGTGGCCCTTGGACCCAAAAAGAACAATTTTACTCTCATCAGTCCACAAAATGTTCCTCCATTTCTCTTTAGGCCAGTTGATGTGTTCTTTGGCAAATTGTAACCTCTTCTGCACATGCCTTTTTTTTAACAGAGGGACTTTGCGGGGGATTCTTGAAAATAGATTAGCTTCACACAGACGTCTTCTAACTGTCACAGTACTTACAGGTAACTCCAGACTGTCTTTGATCATCCTGGAGGTGATCATTGGCTGAGCCTTTGCCATTCTGGTTATTCTTCTATCCATTTTGATGGTTGTCTTCCGTTTTCTTCCACGTCTCTCTGGTTTTGCTCTCCATTTTAAGGCATTGGAGATCATTTTAGCTGAACAGCCTATCATTTTTTGCACCTCTTTATAGGTTTTCCCCTCTCTAATCAACTTTTTAATCAAAGTACGCTGTTCTTCTGAACAATGTCTTGAACGACCCATTTTCCTCAGCTTTCAAATGCATGTTCAACAAGTGTTGGCTTCATCCTTAAATAGGGGCCACCTGATTCACACCTGTTTCTTCACAAAATTGATGACCTCAGTGATTGAATGCCACACTGCTATTTTTTTGAACACACCCCTTTCAACTAATTCAACTAATTGCCCAATTGCACAGCCTTAAGAGCGTGCATATCATGAATGCTGGGTCTCATTTGTTTTCTGAGAATCTACTGAACCTACTGGTAACTTGTTTGCCACGTAGCAATAAAAAAATATACGAAAAACCTTGATTATTCTGGTTAGTCACATTGTACTGCTATTATTTTGAACAATACTGTATATATATTAGAGGTCAGCAAAGATTAATTTTTTTAATCTAGATTTATCTCACTGTGATCTTGAAATTAATCTAGATTAAAATGGCTCATTCGAATTCTGCCGATGGCATTCAGAATAGGTGTGTTCAAGCTAGATGGTGCATTGGAAATGTACATCTCCTGTTTCCAAAATGCATCACAAACTGCTTGAAAAAGCTGTAAACTAATTCCACATTGCACAAGCGGGGACCGGTGAAGGTTGTACCAGTGGGCCCTGTTTGAAATGGTCTAATTTGTATGTTCGTTTATTTTTATTTATTTGTGCTATTTACATAATGTTTACTTTTTTTCAAGTTTGTAGGTGTCAAGGTACAGAAACTAAATAATTAAATATAAAAAAGCACTGGATAGCCTTCAATGTAAAAATGAAATATACAATGAAACCTACATTTATTCAGACACCTTCAACATTTCTCACATTACTAAAGTTTTGCTATTTATATAAAAAAATATATCTGGTGTCTGAATAATATTTGGTTTCACTGTTAAAACTAAGTAATTCAGTCAAGAGCAGTGAGTGATTTTCTTTCATTTTCTTGGATTAACATTACAGCAGCCAGCAGCTAAATTAGGCGCGGTCCCTTTAAGAGACGATGAACGCATCCAATACACATCCCATGTTTTTCCTCAATTGTTTACTTTCACTTAAGAAATAACTGACAGTTTTTTCGAGCATAATTTCCAAGGTGGATATTTTGACATATTTCGTATGTATTTGTCGGCACTAGAGCAGAAATAAGCAAATTCGATGTTCAAGTGTTTTGATCAAAACACTTGAAAACGCTTATTTTTAGCGTCTCGAGACGCCTTTCTCTGCGTGAGCCCTGAACACCAGAACACCGCGAGTACTGAATCGGGCTCTTTCACATCTTGTTGTTTGTTTCAAACTGCGATTTGTATTTGTTCGTTCCGGTGCAGGAGGGACTTTGAGGAGAACGTCTCCGGTTACTATCGTAACCTCGGTTCCCTGAGAGGCGGGAACGAGACATTACGTCAGCTAAGACGTATATGGGAACTTCTCCCTTCTCCACTTTTGCTGAAATCTTATTGGCTCACGCCAGCTGGGGACAGCTGGCCAATTGACGCGAAGCATGCAAATACTGACAGATTCGCGGGCAGTATAAATTGCATGGGCGCGAAAATTACGTCAGAATCACGACTGAACTCTAGCACAGCTGATCAAACAGCGATCACGGCGGCTAACGTAATGTCTCGTTCCCGCCTCTCAGGGAACCGAGGTTACGATAGTAACCGGAGACGTTCCCTCTCGAGGCGGTAACTCAACATTACGTCAGCTAAGACGTATATGGGAACTGTATAAAATCCCGCCGTGAGAGAAGTGAAGATAAGCCCTGAACGGAGTCAATCACCTCCACACATAAGCAGTACAGCTCCAGCCAATGGCCGTGTCGCTAAGAGTGCTCGCACCTGATAGGCGGAACTAGACCAATGAGACATCTGCTCCGACCCTAACGAAATTTGCATATCTTATGCAATTAAACGTGAAGCCTGCACTAAACAGGGCAGACATAGCACATAAGCACTCAAGCGTTAGAGTTAAATACAGAGTCGACAGCTTCGCGGTGACAACTGCATAAACCGTAAAACCATAACACAGAGTTAGCAGCCATGGTAACTACTGTATAGCTGGTTATAATAATGAATAAACTTAACTCACCGAAAGTACATGTGACGCTACAGAGGGTACATCCAGCTTGTAAAACCTGGCGAATGTGTTCTGGGAAGACCAGCCAGCAGCAAGACATAAATCCTGGATAGACATACCTCTAGCCCAGGCCCAGGAGGAAGATATAGCCCTCACAGAATGAGCTTTGATGTTGAGGGGACAATCCTTCCCTTGGCATTTGTAAGCCAACGCGATAGCGTCCACTATCCAGTGAGAAAGTCTCTGTTTTGAAACAGCACGTCCCTTATTACATCCACCAAAGCACACGAACAGCTGGTCCGACTGACGAAAGGCGGCCGAGCGGTCCATATACATCTGCAGAGCCCTAACAGGGCAAACAGCGCTCTGAGCAACAGCATCGTGCGAGGCTGACGGCTCAGCAGATAAGGCGGGCAGTGAAACAACCTGTGCTCTAAAAGGTGTATTGAGAGACTTCGGAACGTAACCTGGTCTCGGCCGGAGAGTGACATTATAGTCGCCAGGTCCGAAACAGATGCAATCGTCGTTCACCGAAAATGCATGTAGGTCTCCAATGCGCTTCGACGAGGCGAGAGCAAGAAGCAAGGCAGTCTTCAGGGAAAGCTCCTCAACCTCAATAGAAGCTAAAGGCTCGAACGGTGGTAGAGCTAGAGCCCTCAAAACTAGAGCTAAATCCCACGGCGGCACGGAGGGTGGCCGTGAAGGACACAATCTCCTCGCTCCCCTGAGAAAACTGATTACCAGGCCATGCTTACCGATCGATTGCCCGTCAATCGGGGAACGAAAAGCGGCAATAGCGGCCACATACACCTTAAGCGTGGACGGCAAACTCCCGCAGTCCATTCTGTGCTGTAGAAAGCGTAAAACATCCGACACGGAACAGGTCCTCGGGTCGATTTGGATGTTCTCACACCATTTTTTGAAAACTCCCCACTTCAGAGCGTAGAGGCGTCTCGTAGATGGAGCGCGAGCCTCCGTAAGCGTACTCAACACCCGTGAGTGCAGGGCGTCCCGCTCGTTTAAGGTCCCCGCAGCGGCCACACCTGAAGGTTCCACAGCTCGGGGCTGGGGTGCCATATCGTGCCGTTCGCTTGAGACAGCAGGTCCTTCCTGAGGGGGATTTGCCATGGGGGAGCTATCACTAACTCTCTCAGGTCCGCGAACCAGGGCTGATTCGGCCAGTTCGGGGCCACGAGTATAACTGACGCTCTCTCCTCCCTGATTTTGCATAAAACCAAAGGCAGAATCTTCACCGGAGGAAACGCGTAAAGCCTGGCCTCCGGCCAACGCGATGTCAGAGCATCTCCCGGTAGAGGGGAGTGAGATAGCGAGAAAAACGTCTGACAGTGCGTGTTCTCGCTTGTGGCGAATAAATCCACTTCCGCCCTGCCGAATCGATCCCAAATCATTTGAACTGATCCTGGGTGAAGCCTCCACTCTCCTTGAGGAATCCCGTTCCTCGAAAGCATGTCTGCTCCGCGGTTCAGGATACCGGGGATGTGCGCCGCTCTTATGGAGAGAAAGTGTAGGTCCGCCCACAACAAGAGACTCGCTGCTCGATTGAATAGAGCTCTGGACCGCACGCCACCCTGGCGATTTATGTACGAGACCACAGACGTGTTGTCGGTTCGAATCAGTACATGTCGCCGCTCCAGCTTCGACCGAAAGGCTTGCAGGGCGAGGAAAACCGCTTCCAATTCTAAACGGTTTATGTGCCACGTCCTCTGTGACTCCGACCACAGGCCTGAGGCAGGTACGCCCAGGCACACTGCTCCCCAGCCTGAAGTTGACGCGTCCGTCGAGACCACGGTGCGCTGAGTCACTAAACCCAAAGGAACTCCTGCGCTGAACATATCTGTGCTGTTCCACGGTCTCAGAGTGCTGACGCAACTGTGAGTGACCGTAATTCGTTTGTGGCTCGACGACCACGCCCTCGGCGGAACTCGACCTTTTAGCCAAAGCTGTAGTGGTCGCATATGTAACAGACCCAGATGGCACACTGAAGAAGCCGCCGCCATCAGACCCAGAAGCCTCTGAAAATCCCTCAGTGAAACCGACCTGCCCGGTCTGAAACGGCGCAGAGTCGATGAAATTGTCTCCATGCGCTCCCGAGAAAGATGGGCTCGCATCGCCATCGAGTCCAAACATACTCCCAGATATGTTATAGTCCGACTCGGTAAAAGCAAGCTCTTCTGCATATTTACACGCAGTCCCAGCGTATCCAAATGGCGGAGCAGCGTTTCCACGTGACTGATTAGCACATCTCTTGAGTGGGCCAAAATCAGCCAGTCGTCCAGATAATTCAAGATGCGCATTCCGCTCGATCTGAGGGGAGAAAGCGCTGCGTCCACACACTTTGAAAACGTGCGGGGAGCCAGGGCCAGGCCAAACGGAAGCACCGAATACTGATAAGCCGTGCCTTCGAAAGCAAACCTGAGGAAGCGTCTGTGGTGCGTCGCTATTTGAATATGAAAGTACGCATCTTTTAGATCCACTGAGGCGAACCAGTCCCCGGGTCGTACCTGCATCAAGATCTGTTTTAGTGTTGTCATCCTGAATGCGCGTTTGTGAAGTGCTCGGTTGATGGGTCTCAGATCCAGAATAGGACGGAGTCCTCCACCCTTCTTTGGCACCACGAAGTAGCGGCTGTAAAAACCGCTTTTCTGCTCGCTTGGAGGGACACGCTCTATCGCTCCTTTCTCGAGCAGACTGAAAACTTCCTGTCTCAGAATTGAAAGGTTGTGGGGCAAAGTCAGTGACGGGACCACGCCATTGAATCGGGGAGGTCTGCGTTTGAACTGAAGAGAATATCCTTGCTGAATAATTCCCAGTACCCACGGTGAAATGCCTGGGATAGCCTTCCATGCGTCCAGAAAATGACACAGCGGACGCGTTAGCTCCAAGGCTACTGTAGCCACTGAAGGCTCGTTTTGACCGGGGCCCCGCCCCCGCGAGGTTAGAAGCACTGGCTGGGGGGCGGCCCGTGGCGGGCATTGTGTGCTGTTGGCACTCTCGCGCCCTTGAGAGGCCATTATAATCATTGCTTGTGACTCTGCACTGTCCTGAGACAGGGCGAGCGACACAGTGTTGGGTGCACTTTGACCTGGGCCCCGCCCCCGCGAGGTTAGAAGCACTGGCTGGGGGGCGGCCCGTGGCAGGCATAGTGTGCTGTTGGCACTCTCGCGCCCTCGAGAGGCCATTATAATCATTGCTTGTGACTCTGCACTGTCCTGAGACAGGGCGAGTGACACAGTGTTGGGTGCACGAGGAAGAGAAAGCTCTCTTTGTGAAGAGATACATGTTTTTATTGTGGAACTCACACAAACAGCATTTAAACACACATTTAGCTTGTCGCCCAAAGGAACCCGGGGGACACGAAGCTCTTGAACACGGCGCTTGGGGGTGGGGCCACCAGCGCGCTCTCTCTTCCTCTTGAGCGGCCCGTCAGGAGGATGGCTTTGCAGCCGAGGAAGATGCGCTGGCTCTCTCGCGGCGCGGGCTCTTCTTCCTACCCCGATGCCTCTTCCCAGGCCCAGACCACTGCTTGTTTCGGCCGAAACGGGCGTTCGGCTCGGGGCGAGGCGTCACGGCGGGCTGTCCAGCCGGTCCTAGGGCCTGGCGAGGCGCTGATGAAGAGCGGGACCTCGCGGATGAGGACTGAAGTGAGCGACGAGGCATCACGTGGCTCATGGCTTTTGCGCGCTTCTGAGTCTCGGAGAAACGTTCCGTGACCGACTCCACGGCATCACCAAAGAGGCCGGAGGGAGTGACCGGAGCATTTAGAAGCGTCCTGCGATCCGCGTCCTTCAGGTCAGCTAGGGTTAACCATAGGTGCCTGTTAAGGACGACCATAAAACCCATGGAACGGCCGATGGCTTGAGCGGAGCGCTTGGTAGCCATCAGCGCGAGATCGGTTGCCGCGCGCAGATCCCTTATGACGTCAGTATCAACCGCGCCGTCATCGATGGACTGAAGAAGCTTCGCCTGGAACACCTGGAGAATAGCCATGGCGTGAAGGGCAGAAGCTGCCTCCCCTGCAGCAGCATAGGCTTTGTCCGCCTGGTGAGCTGTAAACCTGCACGGCTTGGAGGGCAGGCTGCGGTCGGAACCCAACGCTGAGGAAGACGGGCACAGGTGCGCAGCAACAGTCTCCTCGACGGGGGGCATGCGCACATACCCGTGGGCCTCCGCCCCGTCCACGTGTGCGAACATGGCTTGCGTGGCAGAGTGGGTGCGCGCCGATTGGGGTGCAGCCCACGACTTCACCATGTGCTCATGTACGTCTGGGAAGAACGGGGTGCTTCTCTTCGATGCGGCCTGGCGGCGGCTCGACTGGAGAAACCACGTGTCCAGCTTGCTTTTTACCGGCTCGTCAGGTGCGTTCCAGGAGAGGTCCAGCTCCGTGACGGCCTTGCCTAGGATCCTGACGAGCTCCTCCTGGAGGTCTGCAGGGCCCTCGTGGTCGGGGCGGTCTGACTGAGTCGCCCAATCCTTCTCAGATGCAGAGAGCGACATGGAGTCGTCTGCCTCGCTAGCTCCGAAGGAGACGAAGTCTGCGACGGCCCGGGGGGGGCGGAAGCCATCGTCTGGGAAACTAACAGCGCCGATCTCGTCTTGGGGCGGGGGAGAGCCCACCAGCGGCTCGCTGGCGGCAGTGGGTCTCATCCCTGCTGTTGCCCGAGCCACTTCCCTCCTGGCTCTGAGGGCGCGCACTGGCAGCTCGGCACAGTGGGCGCACGTGTCATCCGAGAAAGCTGCCTCTGCGTGGGCGAGGCCCAGGCAGGAGACGCAGAACAGATGAGGGTCCTGCGGGTCGAGGGGACCCGCACAAATCTGGCAAGTAGCTGCCATCGGATGCAGAGAGGAACAGTAGTAATCCTCTGATGCAACTTCCACGATGGTAGATAAAAGACTTCAAGCGTGAAGATAACTTCATAGAGTGAAGAAAGAGATTCTGACGTAATTTTCGCGCCCATGCAATTTATACTGCCCGCGAACCTGTCAGTATTTGCATGCTTCGCGTCAATTGGCCAGCTGTCCCCAGCTGGCGTGAGCCAATAAGATTTCAGCAAAAGTGGAGAAGGGAGAAGTTCCCATATACGTCTTAGCTGACGTAATGTTGAGTTACCGCCTCGAGAGGGAACTTCGCAGAAGAGAGCTTGGTTCAGTGTCGCTGTCCGTTAGGCTGGCCTCAGCCAGTCAGTTATATAAAATATCAAGCTGAAAGTAATCATAGCTTGCTTAGTATAGACCCAGCTCCCAACCCAACTTTGAGAATAGATTAACGGTGATATTTTTTTTATCGCCCAATAAGAGTCTCGCGTTAATGCAGCACGTTAAAGCCGATAACAGCCCACCACTAATATATATATATATATATATATATATATATATATATATATATATATATATATATATATAGTAGCACAATTTTTATCTATATTTTCAAACTTATATTACTATAAATTCAGATTTACATTTATTTATTTAGACCTATAACTGCATATATCCAGATTTACATCTATATATTAATTTCATTTATGTATTAAGAGTTATATCTATTTTTTAGACTTATAAGTATAAATTATGATTTACATTTATAATTATATCTTTATATTTAGGATTTATAAAGGTAAAAGATAAGAAAAGACAAACCTGAAAAAAATATTTATAATCAACAATTATTCATATTGAATATTAACTAAAATATTGAAATATTTGAGGTTTAATTTCCAATCGCTGGTAGTGACTGTGCAGTAATTTAATCCTGTAGTACAGTAAACATCCTTTTTACCATACAATTGTTTTGTGAAATTACATTACTATGAATTTAAACAGAAATATGACTGGGGCCAATGTGAGCTGATGTTGACATGAGGAAAACTATGAGAAATGCTTGTCCAACCTAAAGAAACTAAATAGGAAAGCAGTGTTGTTGTGTTTCCCAAAAGCAACTATGGCCGCAAGTTCCATCATTACCATGAGTTCAGTGGAACTTGCGACCACAGTTAGCTAATAATTCTTTTGAGAAATGCACCCCAGAGTGGCTGATCCACAAGCTGTCAGAACATTGCCTTTAAAGTGCCTGAAGTGCTAGACTTATGTATGACAGAGTTTGTCCCTCTGGGATACTACATGGAGGTCCTGACCGACACAAACAAGGAGGGGAAAAAAACTAGATGGCAACAAGCTTCAGGACTATGAAGCTGGCATGAAAATATGTCTTTGAAAAGCACAGAAACCTCTACAGTTCAATCCACCATAAACAAGCCTCTAAAGTGTTTATGAAGCGATCCATTTCACGGATGAACAGATGTTTATGACGGAATATGGGAAAGGAAGCATGGGGCTGTGCATCGGAGAGGGAGGAAAACTGGGCAGAGCGGAAGCTGGAGAGGTATTCATTTTAATGTAGATCCAGGAAACAGATAATGCTAACGTAAATACATGTTGTAACATGACAAACGAGGGTGATAAAAAGATAAAGGCTGATGAGACTGCATGTCCTCACATTAAGGAGTTTATTGCAATTACAAATTAGTGGAAATTATGAGTGGACGAGGAACAAAGCATGCATGTGTGTGCATGGGCAAGCGAGGGAGTATTCACGGAAAAAGAGAGACTCTGAATGCAAGTCGGAGGAAAGGTCCTTTCATTGCGTCTAGTGCAACAACTCAAACTTGTTCTGAAATCAATCACTTGCTATTAATTCACCCAAATGAATGTAAACAACGATAAGAAAGAATGCACCATCACAAAATGCACATCCTGGCCTTTGAAAGGGCTAAATGTTGTCAGACGAATATGAAATAATATAAAACATTATCCAGAAAATATACTAATATATGATATTATTATAATGTAATATTATATATATATATATATATATATATATATATATATATATATATATATATATATATATATATATATATATATATATATATAAAGCCCTCTAACACTAGCTTGCTATTCTTTTTCTATTCTAAACGTGTAATGTGTAAAGCTAACTGAGACTTGTTATAGCACTTATATATCATTGCTCTTTTGTTTTTGATTGCTTCCACTGTCCTCATTTGTAAGTCGCTTTGGATAAAATTGTCTGCTAAATGAATAAATGTTAATGTAAATATGTTACCACACACATATATATACTGATAATATAATATGATATAATATAACTAATTTACATACATTATTATTAGGATTTTTTTATATATAATTAAAATGTAAATTATAAATAATAATAATCTTGAACTATAAAAAAATTTTTACAAGTAAAAAAAAAAACTTTACCCATGGTAAAGAAAATACAGAGAGTTATTGGTCTCATAATGAGCCGTAGATTGTGCTGTCTAGACTCCAGAGTGCCATTGACTGAGACTTTTCCTAAATTGCAACACAATGAAATGTTTATCTTGGGAGCTGAGTGATTCTGTACTTTCTCTTCTAAACAAAAAAATCATAAATAATTAGGGCACAGAGGGATGAGGAAAAGCAAAAAAACAAAACAAAAAAAAAAAACACACTCTTGGGTTCGGTGAGGCATACAGATACTCACGGCTTTGACAAAGACCCCCATAAGCTCTGGAAACTGGTGTGTGAGCATGGCCAACATGGCACAGAACGAGCACAGGCCCGCTGTGAAGAGGATAAAGAAAGGAAGCTCCTTCTTCGGGTACACTGAGACCTCATGAAATGCTGGAAGAAAAAACAGGTCAGTAAATACCCTATTTTCCTGTTATTTTCACACCACTTGACTTCTAACACTATATGCTTATGCAAATGTTGTTGTCACATCTCCTGCTCAACAAAATTTTGGGGGCAAAATCCTGTAATTCCAATGGGAATGTGTGCAATCTGAGTTTAGCATGGGGTGAAATAGTTCATTACACAGATTTTGCTCATGTTCAGGTTGGTCATGTGAATTCACCACACTGACCAACAGAAAGCTGCGGTATTTGAAAGTTACTTCTGTGTAACCTGTGCTACATACATCTCTACATTACTGACAATGGACCTTTCTGGCACATGCAATTTTGCTGAAACTACTAAATACTTAATGTGACCACACATTAACAGATAATATTTGTATATAACAGATATATAGAGATATACAGTGTACTGTATGCTTACAAGGCAGAAGCTCTCTGTCTGCGGTTTCTGTGCATCCTGGGTAAGGATAGAAGAGATGTCCCTTTTCAAGGGGGTATGGAATAATCCGGAAAGCTACAGGAGTCAAAAAGTGTTGAATGGCCTCAGGTAAGATTATTTACAGTAAACAGCTTATGGATACTCCCATGATGATAAAACCATTCCTTGCTTTTTTTAAGTACCTTGTAATTTTCATGGTAAATGAGTACAGTAATCATCACATTCTATACAAGAATGTGGTGGCATGTAATAAGAAAAGATGTGCACTGTACATACTGCCTTCCCATGTGCAGTGTAGCAGGTTGAGTGCCCCTTCTGCCCGTTTCCAGTGCTGCAGGTGAAAGAAAGCGTACGCCACCGCCTCACTGTCTCCCCTCTTCAAAATATGCTCAGGTGGCAAAATCAGACTCTTCATCTCTAATAAATACTGCAACGACACAAAACACTTTAATTTACATTTTTAACTGAGAAAAGAAATGTGAAAAGTTACTTTCAATTACTGAAAATGAAAAAATATTTTTCACTATATAAATACATTATTTATAATATGCATTACTAAAATGGTATTTAAATAAATACATACATAAAAACTATCAAATTAAAAAATGCATTATGGTAATGTGAATTACAGAGGATAGTGTGCCATGTAAATAGTGTTACAATGACGAAAAGGTCATTAAAGGGGGGGTGAAATGCTATTTCATGCATACTGAGTTTTTTACACTGTTAAAGAGTTGGATTCCCATGCTAAACATGGACAAAGTTTCAAAAATTAAGTTGTACGTTTGAAGGAGTA
This sequence comes from Carassius gibelio, assembly GCF_023724105.1. Lineage (NCBI taxonomy): Eukaryota > Metazoa > Chordata > Actinopteri > Cypriniformes > Cyprinidae > Carassius > Carassius gibelio. The sequence continues at coordinate 26,786,823 of NC_068376.1, forward strand.
TTTCGGTTCCAAAAATACTCCTTCCGGTTTGCCACAAGTTTCTGAAAGTTTTTTTTGAGTATGGCTCTGTGTGACGTTAGATGGAGCGGAATTTCCTTATATGGGTCCTGAGGGCACGTTTGCCGGAAGAGCGCGCGCTCCCGTATAGCAGAGCACTGAGAGGCTGAGCACAGACTCACTGATCAGAGCGAGAGCATCACGAAATGTCACAAAAGAAGTGTGTTTTTGGTTGCCAGGGCAAGACAACCCTGCACAGATTACCAAAGAAAAAACAGCATTAAGGGACCAGTGGACGGAGTTTATTTTTACAGAGCATCAACGGAGTTGTGCAAGTGTTTTTGTTTGTTCCCTGCATTTCGAAGATGCTTGTTTTACAAACAAGGCCCAGTTTGACGACGGATTTGCATATCGTTTATTTCTTAAGGATGATGCAATCCCAACGAAAAAGGGTCACGATCGTGTGTTGGAACTGCAGGCGGTGAGTAAAACTGCTTAAAATGTCTCTGCCTCCTTGTTAGTGCGTCCGCCTCCCATGCCGGAGACCCGGGTTCGAGCCCCGCTCGGAGCGAGTCGTTGCTGCTGCTGCTCTCGTTCAGTTTCAGCCTCGGGATCTGATTCTGGATCATAAATAAACGGCTGAATCTGACTGTTAGCCATGGTTTGTTTTGGATGATTGTTTTGTCCTCACGATAATGTCACAGCTTCCACATGCTCTCAACGCAAAAGCCTACTGGCGCTCGTGATTCTTTAGCTCCGCCCACACGTCACGCCTCCAGTCGGTCGTGTTTTTCTGGGAAAAATCGGTACAGACTATCTTTCTTTTATGAATATAATAAAACTAAAGACTTTTTGGAGTTATGAAGGATGCAGTACTTCTCTATAGGTACTCAAGATTAACAGGATATTGAGTGAAAACGAGCATTTCACCCCCCCTTTAAATGTTTTTTCAAAAACTTTCTTTTCTTAATGCAAAATATATATTATTATATTCCCCTTGATATTGGGGTGAAATTGGACCCTGATGTTTACCCGTACACTGTAAGGGGAAAAATATTATAGAAAAATGGATAATGTTCTGGCAGATAATTACCAGGACATTTTCCGGACATTTCCTTCCACCATGAAGCACTACAATATGCAATGATTATTCAAGACATAGATAAACACCTGTGAAAAATCTATACTTCATAAGAACACAGTATACTGAGCCATATTTTTACAGACAGTTCTTAGAGTTTAGATATGAGAGCTTTATGCTTACACTGAGCCTGTATACTTAAAGTCTCCCCGACTCCGGGCCCCGGGGTGAATGTTGTGGAGGGCAATACAGCAGGATTAAATGGTATTATCCAGAGGATAACCTTCCCAAATATCCCTGGCTGTGATTATTGTACATTACAGCTCAATTCAACTGATTTCCTCTACAAGGTGTCATGCACACCTTCTGAATTATGAAGAAATCTCTGTATTTTTCTGTAACAATCACCACAGTGTATATGTCAAAATGTACACAAACAAGTGTTCAGACATGAGTAATTTAGCTTTATGATCATGCTGACATTCGACAGGCAGCTGTCCTATGCAACATGTCTGCACACACATGGTCACCTCTTTTATGGCAGATCAAGTGTCAGTGATAGGTCTCTTTTATGTGGAGGTTTCTTTTAAGCCCCTGCTAAACTCCCATAAGCCTCTTTGTCAGTCAGTCTCATATATCATTTCACTTGAGCCAACGGACAATGAATGATGATGTCACACTACGGTGGTCTTGGAGATGCAAAGGTGAGGTACATGTGTACACTGACAGATGACATCAAGTATTGTAATTTTTCTGGACTGTCAAATTTAATATGAAAATTTATGTGATGAAATAAATGTTTTTTTTTAAAAGGTTATTACCAAATAATTCTACTTTATTTTGTATAATATACACTAACATTACGACTTAATAGTATGTATGGGTGAAAAAGATACATTACCATTCAAAGGTTTGGGATAGCTTTTTTATTTATTTAATTATTTTTTAATTCAGCAAGGATGCATTAAATCGATCAAAGTTAACTAAAGAATTTTACAATGTTATAAAAGATTTTTAAAAATCCTGCTCTTTTTAAATTTCTATTCAACAAAGAATCCTGAAAAAAAAAAGGATTCTACAAAAATATTTAGCAGCAAAAATGAAAATTACGTTTTGTCATCACATTAATAAATTACATTTTAGAATTACATTTATTAGATTTGATGTATAAATATATATTAAACAGAAAAGTTTTTTTTTAATCGTAAAATATTTTTACTGTATTTTTAAAATAATTTACAGTATTACAGTTTTTACAGTTTTATTTTTTTTATCAAATAAATGAAGCCTTGGTGAGCATAAGATACTTTTGAGCATAAGATACTTTTTCGATTTTATGATACTGTTACTACATACTGTAAATGGTCTTCTGTAACTTATTGCTTACGTAATAATAGCGTAAAATATTACTGTAAAAATAAATAATTAAAACATTTTATTATCGCATTGCTCAAATTCAAAAAGTTTAACAAAATACACAATCTATAAGGTTGTAGGTTATACCTTTAGGACAGACTATTCTCTGTTTGATCACATAAATGTAACAGTAATACTACTGATATTCTACACCCTCTTTGCTCATTCTGGATCATCCTTTTTGCTCTAGGGTTAAAAAGATTTGGCATATGAAAGACCAGGTGTACGTCTGTGTGTGTTTTGATATTTGTTGAACATTTCAAACAGGTGCACTTTGTAGTCTGATACAGCACGTAAATACCCTTCGTCTGAGACTGTGTGGGGTGCGAAGAGGCAGTGCACTTTGAAGTCTGATCTAGTGTTTTGGAAAGTGGCAAGCTGGAACCAGGTACAAAGAAAGCAATAGATGAGGAGGGTCAAAACATCTATAAAGAGCAAAAGGAAAATCAAAGGTGATACAACTTTCACCCTAAACACAGCTTACGAAAATCTATGCTCGGCAGTCTTGAGCTGACAAGCCCACCTGCAATTATGTAAAACTGTGAATGGTGCACTTCTGGTATCAGTGTTAGAAAGTTTCAGTTTAGTGCAGAGGACTGCACTGTGCTTCAACAGCATCACCTCCTGGTCATGACAATATATCTGTACTCGTGAATAACAGTAAGATAAAACTGTGTGGCCAAGTAACTTAAATATTTTCATTATGCATCATGATTCGATCATTTAAAACTGGTAGTTTTCTTTTTTTATTATTGTTACTGGAATATCAGAAATTTAGATAAAAAACCAAAAGTTTTGCTTTACTGTTGCAATTCCAGAGCTCCACGTGGTGAAGCATTATTGGCAATTGCATATACAGTATTGTTCAAAATAATAGCAGTACAATGTGACTAACCAGAATAATCAAGGTTTTTCGTATATTTTTTTATTGCTACGTGGCAAACAAGTTACCAGTAGGTTCAGTAGATTCTCAGAAAACAAATGAGACCCAGCATTCATGATATGCACGCTCTTAAGGCTGTGCAATTGGGCAATTAGTTGAATTAGTTGAAAGGGGTGTGTTCAAAAAAATAGCAGTGTGGCATTCAATCACTGAAGTCATCAATTTTGTGAAGAAAAAGGTGTGAATCAGGTGGCCCCTATTTAAGGATGAAGCCAACACTTGTTGAACATGCATTTGAAAGCTGAGGAAAATGGGTCGTTCAAGACATTGTTCAGAAGAACAGCGTACTTTGATTAAAAAGTTGATTAGAGAGGGGAAAACCTATAAAGAGGTGCAAAAAATGATAGGCTGTTCAGATAAAATGATCTCCAATGCCTTAAAATGGAGAGCAAAACCAGAGAGACGTGGAAGAAAACGGAAGACAACCATCAAAATGGATAGAAGAATAACCAGAATGGCAAAGGCTCAGCCAATGATCACCTCCAGGATGATCAAAGACAGTCTGGAGTTACCTGTAAGTACTGTGACAGTTAGAAGACGTCTGTGTGAAGCTAATCTATTTTCAAGAATCCCCCGCAAAGTCCCTCTGTTAAAAAAAAGGCATGTGCAGAAGAGGTTACAATTTGCCAAAGAACACATCAACTGGCCTAAAGAGAAATGGAGGAACATTTTTGTGGACTGATGAGAGTAAAATTGTTCTTTTTGGGTCCGAGGGCCACAGGCAGTTTGTGAGACGACCCCCAAACTCTGAATTCAAGCCACAGTACACAGTGAAGACAGTGAAGCATGGAGGTGCAAGCATCATGATATGGGCATGTTTCTCCTACTATGGTGTTGGGCCTATTTATCGCATACCAGGGATCATGGATCAGTTTGCATATGTTAAAATACTTGAAGAGGTCATGTTGCCCTATGCTGAAGAGGACATGCCCTTGAAATGGTTGTTTCAACAAGACAATGACCCAAAACACACTACTAAACGGGCAAAGTCTTGGTTCCAAACCAACAAAATTAATGTTATGGAGTGGCCAGCCCAATCTCCAGACCTTAATCCAATTGAGAACTTGTGGGGTGATATCAAAAATGCTGTTTCTGAAGCAAAACCAAGAAATGTGAATGAATTGTGGAATGTTGTTAAAGAATCATGGAGTGGAATAACAGCTGAGAGGTGCCACAAGTTGGTTGACTCCATGCCACACAGATGTCAAGCAGTTTTAAAAAACTGTGGTCATACAACTAAATATTAGTTTAGTGATTCACAGGATTGCTAAATCCCAGAAAAAAAAAATGTTTGTACAAAATAGTTTTGAGTTTGTACAGTCAAAGGTAGACACTGCTATTTTTTTGAACACACCCCTTTCAACTAATTGCCCAATTGCACAGCCTTAAGAGCGTGCATATCATGAATGCTGGGTCTTGTTTGTTTTCTGACAATCTACTGAACCTACTGGTAACTTGTTTGCCACGTAGCAATAAAAAATATACTAAAAACCTTGATTATTCTGGTTAGTCACATTGTACTGCTATTATTTTGAACAAAACTGTATACCACTGCATATCATTCAAATCTTTTCTTTTAAAGGTTTTTTTTTTTTTTTAAGGAAAGTTATACTTTTATTCAGCAAGGTTGTGTTAAACTGATTCAAATACATTTAAATAAAAATATAAAGTTACAAAGAATCTTGAAAAAATTCACAATATATTAAGCAGCACAACTTATTTCATCACTGATAATAATAAGAAATGTTTCTTGTGCAGTAAATCAGCATATTAGAATGATTTCTGAAGGATCATGTGACACTGAAGACTGGGCTTATGGAACTGAAATTCATCTCTGCCATGACGTTAAAAAACACAACATTTTAGAATGTATTAAAACAGAGAGCAGTTAGTTTAAATTGTACTACTACTACTGATATTTTACAGTGATATTGTTTTTATTGTATTTTGGTACAAAAAAATGCTACTTTGGTGAGCATAAGTGACTTCTTTCCAAAACATTAAAAAAATATTTTCAATTCTAAACTTCTAAATGGTAGTGTATAAGAAACTAGATTGAAGTGTGGTTTAACATTTTGTTACCAGTTAAATCATTTTTATCCCTTGGCCATAAGCAAAATACTCATGAAATTAGGCAAAATGCAGTAACAAATCTGCAAATGTTCTAATTTCATCGGCTATTGTCATGTAATGCAGAAAGTTAATTTTGGAGCCTTTAAAAAGGTCCTATTATGCTCTTTTACAAAGTCTTGATTTTGTTTTGGGGGTGTACTAGAAGAGGCTCTCATACTAGGTTGCTAAAAAAAAATGTTTTCACATATTTTACATTATTACAACACCTCTCTCCCCAGGCTGGCATGAACGGCTGGAATAGTTCCTGTACCAAATGAAGGCCTGCCTTCTGAAATGCAAAATGTGTTGTGATTGGTAAGCTGGGCCAGTCTTTGTTGTGATTGACAGCACTCAGGGCCTGGTCTGGAAATGTTACGTCCCTTCCCATAGCCACCTGCGAGCTTCAGTGTAAATATTGCTTCAATATCAAATCAATTTGAGTGAGATTTAAACCCGATGATTGTAACCAGTCTAAGTTCATCTGCCTTGGGAAGTTAGCGTGTCTCCGACATTCATCGATATTTTTGATATCACAAATCCCAGAAAATATGTGTTTTAGTCCAAACCAGTTGTTTGTTGTAGTTTTTGAAAAGTGATTTCTGTTAAATAAAATATCTCCTTTTGAATTGGACTTCGAGCTTCAAAACTTTGCATATCTTTTTAATACTCAAACAGCAACATTACAGACTAACTAAAGTTGAAAAAGTGAAAAAGCATAATCATTTTTTGAACCTTTGGTACGTGTGGGTTGAACTCCACAGCTCTGTGTATGGCCTCGACTGCGTTCATCTCTGCTGTGCTGAGACCTCGTCTAGACGCTGCTTCAGGTGAAAACCTGCCACATGACACACACACATATAGATTCATTCAACAGAAATAATCCATAAACATCAACTATGCTATGATATACTATTTATATATCAATATAATATAATAATATACTATTCAATACTGGACTTACTTATCTGACACAGCTCTGGCTTTCAGTAAGGCAGATGTGTAGCATATAGTAGCTGATTTTGGCAAACTGATATCTGAAGGTGAAATATATAGTTAATAAAATGATACTGGCATCACTTCCTAGTCCTATCTGAAAAATAATGTAACATGATGTTACATTATCAGCTGAAATGAGCTTACCGTCATATTTTGCGAGGACTGCTTGTACATCAGCATAGGCCTGCAGCTCTAATAAAGCTTCTAAAAGGTTCTCATGAATATTTAACATTCCCAATAAGGGGAATTCTTTCATTAACTGTACAAAGAAGCAAGAAAATAACAATATTACACAATAGAGCATAATCAAGTACAAGATGCCATTTAGAAATAAAATAAATTAATTCTGTCTAATGTGGAAAGCTGCAGAAAATCATTTAGATTCATCCGTTTGGCCAAGAATCAAAAAGCAGAAATCTGTATCTAATTTACTTTAAGATCATTTCTATAAAAGTCAATGTGGCATGTCATAAGTCCCATCAGATAATCAGCCACAACTACTAAACTTTGTAGGTAGTATATTGCTTGGCTCACATCTCTCATCATCTTGACAGCTTCTTTGATGCGACCCAGTTTTCTTGCACACATGGCCAGTCTGCGCTTGATGTAGACCACAAGATTGGTGTCTTTGCCGGCTGTGAAAGCAAAGAGAACGATCGACAGTGTGAGTTACTGTATGCTGAGCGTATATGTGTGACAGTGTGAAAGTTTCATACCACTTTTGAGCGCTTGTTTGAAAAGCCTTTCGGCCTCTGTGATGGTTGTGGCTTCCTCCTCGGCCAGGAGCACATATGCTGCAGCACATCTGCAATCAATGAGTCATATGCGTGAGAGACAGAAAAAGTACATTCGTTGTTAACATAAGAGATGCACTGATGATAAAATTCTGTCAGAAAAGCCAGTGATTATTTCTATGTGATGGTCAATACAAGGCTTATATTACAATAACATTCTGTTACATATAGAAATAATAAAATCTGACATCAACATTATAATGCACAAAATTACATTTAACAGTATTATTATATTATTAATATATTTTAAAAGATTATCTTTAAGTAACAGAGAGCAAATTAGCATACATTATTCAATATCAAATATTTTACTATATGATCAAATAAAAAATAAAAAATACATGTTCTGGCTGACACAGAAAGGCAGTAATTAAATAACAATAGATGTCTTATATTAAAAATTTAATACAGTTGTGTATTTAAATAAATTAAAAATATAACACTAAAAATGTAAATTCCAAGTGAATTTAGGCATCGTCATTATAATGCACATTAAAAAAAAATTACATTTATTTTAAGATTTGCTAAAGATTACATTTAACTGGATTAACTTTTAAAATGTTTTTAAAAATTTAGATTTAAGTGAGCATTGCTTTTTAAATATAAATATTCAAATAAGCAAAATGGTACCATCATACTGTGAATGACTAGTTCATGTATATTTAATAAGCTGTTTATTAAGTGGATTGTTTCCGCTGTCAAATCTGACCAGATGAGCCATGTCTAAAGAGAGTACATTTAAAATAATTATAAGTATGTATGTGTGAAACTCACTCGCGGTTTAGCTCAATTGCCTGGTAAGCTGCTCGAATACGTGCCTGTGGGTTCCTCTCCCTCCAGGCCTTTTGCATTACTGCAGAACAAGCAAGAGAGATACCAATCATGATAAAACATCAGTTCTGAGTAAATCAAGGCTTTTTTTTTTTTTAGGTGAAAGAGCGTGAGACTAACTAACCAGAGTCCTCTGGTCTAAGTTGCTGAGTGTCTCCCAAGAAGAAGGTCTGATGATCTTGTGCTGATAAATTCATGTCGTAGTATGTCAGGGGCTCTTTTCCTGTCACCCAAGTGTACCTGGAATGAAAGGGTCACTAATGAATATGAATTTTTTTTAAATAATGGAAGTCTATCGAACTTTAAAAATCTAATGTTATTGAAATGAACTGAAACCATTTAAGAAACGTCCAACGATATACCTGCTGTACTCTGCACCTCTGAACAGGTTCAGTGGGTTTCTCCACACTTTACATTCTGAAAGAAAGAGAAAATAATATTGATCCTTCATAATATAAAGGAAGGAATAAACATGTAGCCAGTAACTTTTCAAAAACCTGCAACGTTGGTTCTCGGCTCGGCATCGCCGTTCACCGAGGAGAAGAGGCCCGCGGAGCTGCTGTTCTCCGCTCCTCCCAGAAGGGGACGCAAGTGACTGACAGACACCTGCTCTATGAAGGACGTGCCATACCTTCTGAAGTACCACCACTCAAATATCTGAAACAGTGTGATTGTACACAGCTTTGAAACGGAATTTAGTTTAATTATTAATTATTTAATTAAGTTATTTTACAACCAATTCACCAAGCCAAGAAAAAGACTCACCAATATGAGGCCTGAGATGAGCGAGGAGGTTCCAGTCAACGCAACATAGAATTTAGGCGTAAGAGTGTTTAAAAACACAGAGGCTGTGGAAGAATAACAATATAGTAAGACAAAAATTAGAATAATTATATATATATATATATATATAAAACACCTGTAAATCAATCAATATCTATTCATTATTCTTGATCTTGAAAAATGCTTCTGCAAATTAAAGTCCCAGGGGAAAAAAGCAAGACAATATATATATATATATATATATATATATATATATATATATATATATATATATATATATATATATATATATATATATTATTATTATTATTTTTGAGGGTGTATTTAGTAGAGTCTACTAATTTTTATAATAACTCATTAAAAAATTATAAAACAGGACTAAACTCATATCTTGAATAATTATGGTTATAAAATGATTTCATTCTTGATTTATATTAAAATTCATTTTAAAATCAACAGCTAAATAATGCTTCTACTCAAACATTACATACCTGAAATATATTTCATATATAAGATATATTTGAGCGAGTTATTGAAGAGAGGCTTTGTTTGTGTAAGACTGTTTTGTTCATTAATTTACAAAAAATATTTCCACACTCATACATAGTCAACATCTGTTTATAAAGTCTATGTATGATCTTAAAAACTAAGCATTAAAAAATGTATATAATTTTTATTTTAACATTTTTATTCTTAACACAACACATAAAACATGGCAAAATGTTACTAAAATATTTGCATAAAAAAATGATTAAACCGTACCTATGCAAGATAAAAAGATTTCTATTTTATTTGTTGTCCTAGCACATTGTCTTGATAAATTCCTCCTCTAAATTATCCTTTCATTATATTCATTACTGAAACATCAAATGCACATTGTACTGTGTAAAAATTATATGTATGTGAATAGTAATGCCTATAATAAAATGTCAAATTGTGAGATACAGGATTGAAGTTTCAGTGCATTGTTGTCAAACTTAAAATAACGCATTTTTAATAATACAATTTTCCAGACTTGCATTTGTCAGTTGCTTTTATCTGAAGTAAACATTACATTAAATTAATCAGTAATGAATTGAAATGCATCTCTATTTCTGATACAGTATGAATTCAAACGACTTGTAATGTAGTGCACGAGTCGTAAGACTACTGTTATGGTACTTAATGGCGATTTAGAGTCATTTTGGCCGCTTGACATCTCCAGTCACCATTCATTGACATTGCATGGAAAACTCAAACCAGCACTGACGTTAACATAAAAAAATTAACTCAGATGGGTTTGCATGCAATCGAGATAAATAATTGTAGATTTTTTTTATATTTGTGTGAATTTTTCCTTCAATTAACAGAAAGATAGCCTGTGTTGAGCTGTAAACAACACCAAGCTGATCATAAACACACACCTGCGTTGACGGTCTCCTGCAGCTTCAGTGGGCTCCTCAGCACGTAAACCATCGTTAAGACCATGGCGAACCAAAGTGTACATATGTACGTCCACGACCAGTAAAGCCACGATTTTAATTTATCCGTGAAACCGGGTGATTGAGGATTACTGCCACTGCTATCCGCCATCTTTCACCGACTAGCCGTAAACATTAGAATTGTGGGATAGCGGAGGAGAGAGCGCTGTATTGACGCTCTCCAGCAGAGGGCGCAGCGCCTGTTCATTTAAACCCAAGAGTTCTAGAACGACTGAATAGAATTCTAGCTTTATGTGCAGGACATGGAGTGTTTTAGTGAATCGTGAAATATATGCTCAGAATTGCATTCTAACATACTACTGTCACTATTTCAGTAGTGTAAATATACAATGCACATATTTAATAATTTTCTGTTGTCAGCCCAAATAATGGATTCAAATTCAGTATTTGGCATACATGAATATCACGTTTTAAAACAAAGCCTAATAAAATGTAATAAGTTCAGGTGATAATTATTAACACTTGCCAAAAAAGTCAATTAAATCAAGCATGAAACGTTAATTTCTTAGGCTGATGTACATGTGTATAAAGTATATTTTTAATGTTTTTCAAATATTCCTTAATAGCCATAACCAACCAAATATTTTAGCAAAGTGAGCAGGGGTGTAGAAATGCACAATTTAACAGTTCTATTTTAATGCACCAATTTCAGAATTTATTATAATTTGATGGTGATGGTGATATCTTATGTAGAACACGTTAACAAAATACATAATTGAAACAAAACCCAGTAATCCTTAAAAATAATTATGAGTGTCATAACAACCAACAAATGAAATGTTTCAGGGCCAAATTTCAGAATTCATTAGGCATTAATAAATGACACACAGAATCAGAATCAAATTGACATCAGAGCAAATTCACACCCTGCACGTAAAGTTTATATAAAAAAAGCATTTTAACATTATATATAATATTGTGGCATTAAAATAATGTTACAACATATTATAAAAAATTATAATAATAGCAATAAACTCAGTTTGGTGCAAATCATTTATTCCTCTGGGATCATATTTGTTCTTACATTTTGTAAAAAATAGTTAGCAATAAAAGCTAGGGTAGGAGGCTGATATTTTGTGTAACTGCATACAGTATATATACCATTCTTAGACACCAGAGTACGACGACGGGACCATTTCCACACAGAACAGTAACCCTGAATGAATCACTGCACAAATACAAGGCTCACTTTGGCACAACCCTCGCTGTGATCAATTGAACACATACCAATGACGGCATCTTACAACATTGCTTTCAAAAAAGACCAATTGTTACTTGGAAAACAGCATGGTGATGACAAACTGCTGTCAAGACATTCTTTATAACCGGCCAGAGAGCTTTGTGGGGCTACATATTGATAAATGATATCTTATGACTCAAAGTAAAACTAAAGAAGTAAACAAAATAGACTCAATTGATCATATGGACGAAGTGCAATAAAAAGTACAGTGTGTGTCAGGCATTGAGAACGCTGATCTAGGGGGCGAATATAGGGGCTATTTATGATGCTGTACACTGGTGTCATGGGAGGTATTTGTTCAACAGCAAAAACTTTTGCTAAACCCATTAAAACAAGCTTGCAGCCCTCCTACAATACAGAAAAGGAGGCAGTCTCTTCAGCTGAGGTCAGACCGTGGCTTCTGAAAGGAAAAAAAAAAAATTGACAGACATTATTTAGCACACTTCTTGAAGGACCTTCTCGCCTTGGCCCTGCCCTGGATTCAGGTGTAGGTTCAGGTTTAGATATGGGCCCCTCGTAGCTTGTCTCTTTGCTTGTGACGCGAGCAGGAGCGGAGGCATGCCGTGTGTCTAAGCGTTTTGCATCTCTTTGCCGATCTTGTAGCTGAGGATCTTGTTCCAGTCGATCTTGGTTCGGGTGACGGGAAGCTGCCGGCGTAAGGCCTTGAAGGTGGTGTCAGACATGGTCTGGTAGTTCTCGCTGATGGCCGTCTGGAAGGCAAACGGCAGGGGAAATCTCACTCTATGGTTCTTCACATCTTATAGATCTAATCAGGTAATATATAGTAATTCGTTCCTCCGTGAAGACTAACATGCACTCGCAGTGCTGTAAAGGACGAATGAATCAAAATCAACAAACCTGATATTCATTCTCAGCATTTTCGATGATTTTGACAAAATCCTTGGCAGTCTGTACCTCATTCTGTTGAAACAGAAGCACAAAATTCATCACTGCATTACCAAAAAGTGATCAGTTTTCTGTTTTCATATGTAATTTATTCCTGTAATGGCAAAGCTGAATTTTCAGCAGTTTTCACTGAAGTCTTCACTGTCACGTGAACCATCAGAAATCATGCTGCCTTTAAGAAACGTTTCTTGAAATTATGTTGAAAAAATAGCTCAAAAGAAGAGCATTATTAATGAAACGGAAATCCTTTGTAACATCATAATCCTGTATAGTCATGTATAATACTTTTAATTAATTTAATGCATTTTTGCTTAATAAAAGTATTACTTTATTTAAAAAAAAAACTAAACCCAGCTAGTAAATATCATTCTGCCATGACAAGCATCAACAATTAAAAGTCCAGAAACAGTACTAGCAGACCATGGGCTTCATGTATGGAAAGCTCACCCACAGTCATTAGACATGTCGCTCATGGGGCAGTCGGCTGTTCCTTTCACTGGCAGACTGTTTGTGTTCTACTGACTCATTAACAGGAAGCACACTCACTCAAGTTTAAATAACTTACAGAGATGATCAGAGACTCTTGCACATCCTTGTGGCTGACCAGCTGTACGTTTCCATCCTCATAGTAATGAACCTGGATCTTCAGCACCCCCACCACCTGAGCAGTGGCCTGAGAGACGCTGAACTTCCATTCCGATCGGCAACGGCCGTTCCTGTATGTGGAGAAATGGAGGAAGTTCACCAGCGATTGGGCTTACGGTTGAGACTTTTAGAATGAGACTGAAGGCATTTCTAGTAGCTCGATCGCACAACAAAAAACAATGTTGCGTGCAATCCTGCATAACTGTTCCTACAGTGTGCAAAACTAATCCACTATTTAGTTCCTAAAAAGCCATGTCATGGAGATAACGTGACATCTCAGTGTTGCGCACATTGCTTTAAGATGATGTTCTTTTGTGCCGTTAAGCCATGTGTTGTGTTATCTGTATGTGTGAAAGAGCAAAGACAGTTTGTCAGTACAGAGTGTAGGCGGACTTTGCTGTCTTGTGCACCTGTTCTCCACTCAAAAGACACATTATAGTGTCTAGATACAGTAGGGTCATGATCTGGGTGGAGGCAGAGCTCATTCCACACATATAAAGATCATATATCATACTTGGAACAAAGCCGGTAACTGCATCAGGTGTACAAAATGAAAGAGTGAACAGCTATTGTGGTTTTTAGAGGTAAATTGACCAGGCAAAAGTTTAGTAACGACTAATTCTTTATTATTATTCCACAGTTTAGTACAACAAGCTTTCTCTTAACTTACTTTAATGAGTGTATCCTGGGAAATCATAGATTAACCCTATTCAGACTGTAATTTTTTCTCATGGATGTAAGGTATTTTCAGTATTAACAGGTACTAGTCTACCATTTTATTGCTGTCCAATTCAAGGATGTTGGTGTTTTTCTATCGCCACTCCTATAAAAATTCACAAATAACCTACTGTTTTTTGACAAACACCAAGGTCGTGTGGAAATTTCATTGCTGTCCGAATTCACATCTCTGAAAATGTTTGGTAAATGCATGTATATTTTAAAAATAGACTTGTTTCCCAAATGCTGGTAACCATTACAAGAACAATATTATGTCACAGTCAGCGTTAAAAGTTTTAAAGTTTAAAAGAAAAAAAAAAAAGCGTTAGCTTTACGTGAACTTTATTTCAGCTAGTTACCTTTTCATATGGCTTAAGTATTGAAATAACAAAAATGTATAAAGACATTACCAGAAATTTTTGGGCTGAAACTGATGACCCTCAATACAGGCGATGATGGTTTGCTGTCCATTGATGGTTTTCCCATAAACCTAAAAACAACACAAGAATCTGTCAGCAAAAATGTGGCAGAAAACACACTCGCAGTTATAAACTGCTTTATTAATTGAGCTGTTCCTTTAACAAATAAAAAGTGCTCTAGTGAACTCACAGTGCAGACTCCAGTGGGGTAATGGTCTTTGACGTACGCCCTCAGAGCTTCGTCACAAGCATCCCTCCACGGCCTGAGGGCCGCCTCACCCTCATGAGACTGTGGTTCACTCGCCTCTTTCCTCAGGTGGTCGAACTTGAACGACTGTTTCTTACGAGGGTCAAAAAACCGGCCATGACCAAGGTCTCCATGCTCTGTGATCAAAACCTGCAGTTTGGAAGCAGTTTGAGTAAAATTTAATACAACATTCAGTTTAAATGGACACTTATTTCCTACTGTGTAAAGGCTGTTGGTTAACATTAAGTCGTTTGAGAGGCAGAGCATGTTTCTAACAGGACAAACATCAGTTTCTTTGAAATATAAATGTGTTCTGGTAAAATGTGCACAATATGAACATATTTTAACTTCAAAAGTAACCGTTATAGTCACCTGATCTTCACTTCCATCAAGTTTAGCAGGTGTGAACTGATCCATGTTGTACTGGGCAAAGGCTCTGTCACAAACAGACAAAATGATTCAAAAATATGATCTCATCTAAACAAAAGACTTTTGATGAAGCCACAAAGCTAAATATATCACTTCATCATAGATCTATTCATATTGTGAAGGGTAATCTAAAGTGAAAGAGACACTGAAAACTGGTTGCGTACTTGTGGCATCTGTTGAAGAGAATCTAGATCAATTTTGATTGTAATAAAATATGCTTTCGTATACTGTAATAAACACAGGCTACTCACTGAGCCGCCCCTTCCCTGAGCAGACTGTCATTATTGAGCAGTAGCCGCACATCTGAAACCAAAGAAAAGACATCATGTGATATCATGAAAACATTGTGATTTCAGCGAGTCATGTTGTGACATAAAAATAATGAAATTCCTCCTAACATACAGTATACTACTGCTCAAAAACTTGGGGTCAGGAAGAATTTGTTTTTTTGTTTTTGATGCATTAAATTGATCAAAAGTGACAATTAAGACATTCATAATGCTGCAAAATACTTTTTATTCATCAAATCCTAAAAATATATATTTCTTGGGCAACAAATCAGCATATTAGAATGATTTCTGAAGGATCATGTGACACTGAAGACCGGAGTAATGATGCTGAAAATTCAGCTTTGCATCACAGGAATAAATTACATTTTAAAATATTAAAACGGAAAACTTTAATTGTAATAAATTCTCACACATTACTGTATTTTCAATCAAATAGATGGAACCTTGGAGAGCATACGATACTTCCTACACAAACAATTCAAAATATTACCAACCCCAAACTGTCTGAAAAATGTATTGTTTAGTCTTTTTGATGCCTGTATACACATGCTGCAAGAATAGTTTACCATTGAAGACTTCGTTGAACTCTCCAGGGGGAGCGTGGATGATAAAATTTGCAGCAATGCGGATCTGAGGAAAAACAAAAGTACTGATGAAGAAAACATGAGCAGTGTTTGCACATGCAAAACTCACTGCAGAGGTGTCAGTGTTTACTCAAAACCGATGCTTGCAGAAAACACCTCAACAAGAACCAAGAAAAACGGTCATGTTTGAGAACAGGTGGAGTGGTGATGTCATGCATATATACAAAGGATTTTTATGAACCGCTGCCTGTGCATAAAACTACTTAAACACCATATTTCAGCTAAATTATGGTGGTATTTCTTTGCACTTCCGTTGAAAACAGGTCAAATGTCTGCTGATACGATACATTGAGCCCCTCTATGTGTCATGCCTTAGAAGGCTGCAGAATTTAGGCTTTTCTTAGCAGTGCACATGTAAGCAATAAGGGCCAGTGACACCGAGTCCAGCTAGTCTGGCTCCATGGATGTTTCCCATTCTGGACCCATTCCAGCACTCCAGACTCTGTCTTCACTGAAAAACCAGGGACAATAACAAACCAACAACAAACAAATACTGTAAAGACCTCCTGTAGAGTATTCGGTCCACAATTCACTACAGTCAAGCTGCAATAAGAATTAATTCATCTCACAACGAATACAGCCAATTTGCTGGTTGTGTTATTGCAACATAATGGTTTAAATCAGTCTGAAGATCTGAGGGAAATGTGTCACTACTTATACATCATATATAACAAATTTAAATTCCGTGTAAAGACTAGATGTTATCTAGGACGTCTACAGCTCTATTTCTCCAAAACACAATAATTGCATCACAGCTAAAATGTGTGCAACAAAACCATGTTTTTCTGATGGGTGCCATTTCCTATGTTATGCTGTTAGTGCCAACAAGTTGCACTGTTTGTCACAAATACACAAGAAAAGAAAAGTAAAAAACAGCGAGAAAATTCAAAACTAAAAAAATATCGTCAGTAATTATTTAATTTTTTTAAGTAAAAAATTTATACTTTCAGCAATTATGCATTGAACTGATCAAAAGTGAAATTTATCATAAAGGACTTCTATAAGTAAGCTATTTTATCAGAAAATATTTTAAAAAGTGCAATGTTTTTCTATTTTAAAAAATTGTAAAAAAAAAAAAAATAATAATTAATCACCAAATCAGCTTACTATAATGATTTCTGAAGGATCACGGGACCCTGAAGACTGGAGTAATGATGATGAAAATTCAGCTTTGCATCACAGGAATAAATTAGATTTTTAAATACATTACAATAGTAAACTTTATTATTATTATTATTATTATTATATTCCAAAATATTACTATATTTACTAAAAATGCAGTCTTGGTGAGCAAAAGAGACTTAAATTTTTTTTTAAATCTTTCTTACCCAAAACTTTTCAACAGTAGTACAAAAAGTGTATACATTATATAAAATCAATTTTTACATATCATGTGTTCCCGGGGAATCGAACCCCCAACCTTGTGCTTGCTTGCTTGCTAGCGCAGTGCTCTACCAGTTGAGCTACAGGAACACTATAATATGATAATTATGATAAAGCATGTGTTTACTTGTATGATAGCATTTCTAAACCCTAAATTCAATCTGTGTGTAGAAATCAAAGCACACATTCACATTTTCTGTCCCAATCACAAGATGACCAAAAATATTTGCTATTCACATTCAAACAAGTACTGATAGTACTGACAGCAAATGAGGGGAAATCAATGCCTTACTGTAGTTGCATTAACAACTGGCACACACAATAATAACTGACAAAATATAACTGCCTACCATTGTTAAAAATCTACAAATCACTCGTAATCTTTTTCATAGCTGAATTCACAATCTTCTTCACTTGTAGTGGAAATGATACTGCTCAATTACAAGAAAAAAGCTTTCAATTAGACTATCAAATTACACCAATACTAATTAATGTGTTTTACACTTACGCACGACTAATAATTGAATTGTTTTTAGGTGTTTTTTTAATCATAGAAAACCTGTGCCCCAAAGCACATGAAACATTTTTGTGTTTGCTCTTACTGTTGTGCTTAACACATATATAAGTGTAATCTAAATATCACATCTACCCAATCTGGAGTAGTTTGCAGCTGCAACAAGTTTTCCACATCTAAGCATTTCTGAAATACTTCTTTCCTCCTTCAACTGGCCTCAACACGACTGTTTCGACTTTGCAGAGGCGGAGGGGCGATCCGCACTCTAGAACAGCCCCATGACTGTCAGCGGCTCGGTAGCAGAGGGTGGGGGCGTGAGACCGGAAGAGCCGCCCGCATGTGAGAGCATGCAGAAAGAGGGCTGGGTCCCGACACTCAGCTGAGAATACAAACAAGACCAGAGCTGAGGTTGCGCCCCTGTTTTAGAGCAAAAAAAAAAAACACTTCCCCTTGATCTCACCGCATGAATCTAAAACGACAAATTAAGTGTTGCCATTTGCATGCAGGATACTATTAGAAACAAATACATAGGAACAAAAGAAAACCGATCGTAAATAAGTTTAATAAGAAAATTAACTCTTATGAGAGACTAAGTTGTGACAAATTATTAAAAGTGCATGGACGCAATTATTTATTTTGTTGTCAAACTTAAGCTGTTAATCTTGAAGTGATTTTTTTTCTGCACCAGTCCAAGCCTCTAACAGTCTGCAAACTCAATACTACTTCCACTGTTGATGTCAAACCGCATTTTCTACATACAATTGTTAAGTATTAGTCATTTTAATTTCAAATCTCAGTCACCATCTACACAGTCTTGCGTCTGTGAGAGAGTGCGAGCCTCGATTAGATCGAGTTTCAGTTAGCTTGCTAGCTTCCTTAGCACGCTATTCAACGCGGGTTTTGTAAACTTTGCAACCTCCAATGTGCGTAATAACATTCATCACATGTTTATGATAATATATAAATTGTACACACCCCAGTAATAGAGAAGGGAAAATAGATCAACAACCTGAATCGATAATCACATACCTTATCCTGGTCGGAAAGCTGTTCTTCGAAGTCCGCCATCTTGGCTCAACTGGACCTGCCCTGTCAAACTGCATGACGGGAAAACAATCATAAACATGACAAAAAAAAAAAAAAAAACCTTAACGTTATATTTAGATATTGAAGTTTGTATATTGCACTTTGTGTGCCACAGAAACTTTAATGAAAAATCTCACAGACCCTACGGATAAAATGTTTTTCATATGTTGAATCAAAACAATGAATCAATACATTTTGATACAACTTTTTAAGTTATAAACCTTTAATGAACTAAAAAAGTTGTCAAAAAGTTTTCATTCATGTTTCAAAGTAATTTTATAATCTTTACCACTATTATATCCTGTAGGCATGTAACCTTTTTTTTCTTGTTTATTTTATTTTGTCTCTTGTTTATTTATTCTTTTGAATTCCTATTATACACGTATATTATCTGTTGCTCTCAATAAAAAGTGCTTTTAACTTGCTTTAACTGTTCATATTTATTGCCTAAATTTCCATTATTATGAATTCCTCTACTCAATAAAAATTGTAAAAAGCCATATTTGGTTATGCATACACTTACAACCTATGCTTACAACTAGTGGAATTTTAAAGTTTCTCCGATTTGACGGAAATAGAAATTACGAGTTTATAAGTTCTAGATTTACCAATCCTCATTGAGTTTTGAATTAAATAACCCCATCCAGATAATTCTCTTTCCATGAAGTGCCGCTCCTCTGTGGCTCTTACGTAACGCAACGGATCTAGGGAGAGTCAATAAATTGTTTTTCTCGTTATGAAATTTGTTGACCGTTAACTGTGCAGTGTACGCAATAATTGACTCATTTTTATGTTTAAGCTGTTTATGGATTGATTCAGCATTCGAGCAGCCAAGTAATTTATATAAACAGTGAAGAAAATGTCAGGGCTCCTTCGTTTAATATTGAATGCGATCATTTACAGGTGTACCCTTGCTTGGTCACCGTTAGACTGCTACTGTCAAGTTTCGATTCCGGGATCGAAGATCCAGAGACCATCCCAAACATAAACTACTGACATATGAACAGCATCAAGATGCCTTCTCTTAAAACATCATACGAAGTAGGGCTTGACTTCCTGGAGTTTCTGGGGCAGAGGATCTCGAAAACTGACAGAAACGAGCTTCGGGATATATACAACTTTGAGTTCAAAAGGTTTGCAACTGTGACTCAGAGTCACCTGCTTAGTGTCTGCTGGCACATCTGTTTTACAAGATGCATTCATCACGTCAAGTTTATTTTGTCTTTGTATCGAAATGTATGTAATGAAACATAGTGTGCCGTTTATATATGATTGTTTTGTTTGTGTGTAACATCATATCACTGTCCTGGTTCAGCATGTATCTTTCTGCATTGATGCAATAGCCTTGTTTTTCCAGGTTGAACTTAGTTGCATGTGATTGTTTGCTTTTCAGGGACGGAAGCAAAGAGCCCACATTTTCCAATGTGATCAGAGCCTTAGTATGTTGCAATAAAGCCACTATAAGGGATGGAAAAGTTATATTTCAGTGGAAACCTAAGGTTAGATCAAACTGTGAATTTAAATGATCCTTTGTTTCCATGTCCTTGGTTCATTTCTGTAAGTTTTGAGTGTAACGTTACTCATAAACGTGACAGACTGATTTAAATGTTAAGCAAAGAAGAAACATCATATAGCTTTTCTTATCTCTCCTCCTCCTCATTATTGTCCTCTTCTGACAGGTGCGTGTGTACTACTGCGATCAGTGGAAGTCCTTCACACAGCAGAGCACCAGCACATCGGCCCCAGCTTCTGACCTGGCGTCCTCTTCCCCTAAACCTGTCCTGACCCCGAAGAGAAAGCTCGCTTCAGAAATCCTCAAAAAACTCAAAATGAAACGGTGACCATCAAAGATACAATTCTGCTTGTTTGTGTCCAACTAGGAAAAACAAAATTGCTAAATTAATAATGTGAATCTGATCACATCGTTTCGTGTCATGTGTGTCTTTTCTTTAGAGCTCAACTCATCAAAGACAAAGAAGGTGTTGAAATAACCTCTGACCCCAAGGCCACCAAAGGGAAGGTTACGTTCAAAATCAAGGAGCAGGGGAAGCTGTTTATGGTGAAGTTTCACATCGTAAACCGCGGCGAGAACTGCGTGCACTTCACATACTACACAGCTCTGCACAAGATGCGCTGCTTCACTCTCGTAGATGAGAGGAGAGTGAACCGTGTCTCTCCTCTTCTCCTCTGTCCAGGTGAGAAAATGACTGAGACTCTCATTTAATATATAGAACAAATGAACTAAGATGCTCACAAAACGTCAAATTGATGTCTCTCTGCTAGGTGAGAGTTATGTCGTTGAAGTGCATTACAAAGTCCACCACCAAGGACACTTTCCAGCCACCATGTACTTTGAGTTCTGTCCAGAGGCAGATCCTCCAGGTACAGCTAAACCCTTCTGTATAGTCCGGGAACTGGAGGCAGTGGTTCAGTCCGGGCTAGCTGAGACGCTGGGCCCAGAGAGTCCATATAACCCCAAACAGAACAGACGACTCCGACCGGAGAACAGGATTCTGGAACAAGGGGTTCCACCTGAGAGGTTAGATCTGTCTATCTAGATCGACCTATCTACAGTATCTATCTATCATTGATCTATCTAGTTCAGTATTGTTGATTCACGTTTTTCCCGCTGTATTTTTAATAGTTTCATCACACATAATCTGAAGATTATGGTCAAGTTGAATCCATACCAATACCCAGAATACTTAAAAGAGTTGGCCAAACACAAACTGGAGGACTCAAAGCGCCCTTCACCGTCAGTAAAACAGCAACTTCCCAGAGTGAGGCAAGCAAGCATGGACGCTTTTAGAGAAAAATAAATGTTTAAAGTTAGTCATGCAGCTCTCTCTGAGCGTGCGTTGGTCACAGACGTCTGTATGTTCTCAGGCAAGTGCTGGACACTCAGCTATGCATGAAGAACTACAAGGAGCGCTTTCACCTCCTCCTACACCTGGAAGAGATTCAGATGGAGGTGGACATCAAGAAGTACGATCTCTACGGCAAGACCATGACCCTCGACAAATCAAACAAAAAGTTGCTCATTCTCAAAGTGAGTGAAAAGCACAATTATCTAACAGTTTTAGGACTGATTTTTTTGTCTGATTACTTTCTCTCTGTTTTTAACTCAGGTCCCAGGGGTGGCAGAAAACAGACCGTCCGTACTACGAGGAGATAAACTGAACGTCTGTTTGTCAGAGGACAGGAACCAGCCCATCACTGTCTATGAAGGCTACGTCCACAGTGTAGAACTTGATAGAGTTAAACTCGGCTTCTCCAAGAAGTAAGAATATTTCAAACAGTGAGAACATGATACATAGCTTTCATGAATTGTAACGTGTTTTTGTACTAAATACCTAATTTTATAAATACACCACTGCACAAACGTTTGGGTTGAGTGAGATGTTTATATATAGATCAATAGTGACATAAAAAACTTTTATAACATTACAAAAGAGTTATATTTCAAGTAAATTCTTTCCTGAACATTCTATTAATTAAATAATCATGGTTCGCACTAAAATGTTTAGCAGAACAACTGTTTTCAACGTTGATATTAATGAGAAATATTTGTTTTGCGATCAGTAAATTAGAATGATTTCTGAAGGATCATGTGACACAGAGTGACACAATTCAGCTTTGCCATAACAGGAATAAATGATATTTGAATAAATTACATAAAAAATAAAATAAAAAAATCAGTTGCATGCAGACTTTTTTCAAAAACATATATATAATTGTTATATTATTTCAAAACGAATAGTCTTAATTTAGACTGCATTCTCTTATAATATTAACTAACTATATTGGTTCTGTGTTTGTAGTCTTCTCCAGAAGTTTCTCAGCAATATGAAGTTCAATGTGGAGTTCAACATCAACCGCTTCCCCATAAAGCTTCAGCACAGGGCGGTGGAGCTGGCTTGCCAGCACAGACTGGGAGATGTGTTATTCCCGTCTGATAAAAGCACTGGACAAACTGCACTACCACACCTCAGGTCTGCATGCGCACACACACACACACGCTCACAGATGATGACAGGAACACAAAGATAGTGTAACTTGAACTATAGGTTTTCCTGTGTCAAATAAGAAGAAAAATAGTGGACTCAAGAGTTTTGGACTCTGTGTGTTTTTATCAAACATTACTGTGTTTGTGCTCCAGCATGTTCAACAAAGATTTAGAGAACAACCCAGAGCAGAAGGCAGCAGTGCAGCACATCCTGTCGGGCACATCTAAACCAGCACCTTACCTGATCTTTGGACCCCCTGGCACAGGCAAAACTGTTACAGTGGTGGAAGCCATAAAGCAGGTAAAGACAATCATAAGGACTACTTCATTCATGTGTTTATTGCTGCCTTAAACAGCCACGTGACACATGACTTTGTGTTTTGTTTGTTTGCTGCGTCAGGTGAATAAATCCAAGGCCACAACCCATATCCTTGCCTGCGCTCCCTCAAACAGTGCCTGTGACCTCCTGTGTGAGAGGTTATTAGGATATGTGGATGCCCATCGCCTCTACCGACTCTGTGCCCCTAGCAGAGACCCGCGCACTGTACCACAGAAACTGCTGGTAAGACATATACACGGGTGTGTCCAGAATGACATACTACCATTTGAATTATATTTTTTGAAATATGTATTATGGGTCAGAAATGAATGCATGGAATATTAAATTAAAAAAATTACATTTATGCATTTAGCAGATGCTTTTATCCAAAGAGACTTACAGTGCATTCAGGCTATCAATTTTTATCTATCATGTGTTCCCGGGGAGTGCAGTGCTCTACCAATTGAGCTACAGGAACACTAGAGATATGCAGATGGTAACACCAGCACACTGCGCAGAAAACTCCATCCTAATGCACTCGACATGACCTTTTGTAATAATAATAATAATAATAATAATAATAATAATAAAAATAATAATAAATGTAATATTTACATACATAATATAAATAAAAAGTATTATAATTAGTTTTATGTAAATATTCTCACCACATCATTTATCATTTATCTATCTATATTTGTTCAAATTAATTGAAAAGAATGTGTATACCTAAATATAATATTAATATTATTTAAATATGAAATATAAAATGTATCATATATATATATATATATATATATATATATATATATATATATATATATATATATATATATATATATATTCATTCACATTTAATTTTTCTTCTTATTGTTTTTTTTTAAATATCTGAAAATTATGATGTCATATAAATACTCATATTCAAATATCTGTTTCCTATAGAAACACAGTAACTGGAATAAGGATCAGAGCAGCTTCCACCTCCCATCTAGAGAAGATCTGATGGGCCGCAGTGTTATTGTCGTTACTCTGGTCACCGCTGGAAGGTAAAGCAAGATCATTCGTAGCAGTAATATAGCACCTGAACCTCGGGCCATTCTGGTTGTGCACGGTACCATAATAGTCCTGTCATATTCTCTGTCAACTTAGTGCTAGCTGGGATGTTCTGCTCTGCTGGCTAAAAGTGATTATCTATTTGTGTGTTCTTCAGGCTCGTATCAGGAGGTGTGGATAAGGGTCACTTCACACACATTTTCATAGATGAGGCCGGACAAGCCGTGGAGCCTGAGTGTATCATCGGGATCGCGGGTAAATGAGGAAAAGTCTGGAGGGGAGAATGAGAACTTGAATTAGAAGAACATATTTTTCATTTCGATGTTGCACGTTTGCCCTCTGCCCAAGGTTTGCTGGATCCTGTGAAGGGCCAGCTGGTTTTGGCCGGAGATCCCCAGCAGCTGGGCCCCATTCTGAGATCTCCGCTGGCACAACTGCACAGACTGGGTACTCAAAGATGTTTCATGACTTCCGTTATATTTGACATTTATTTCTTCTTCTTAAACTCAGCTTTACTTCAGTCCTAAAATATATTTTTAATATTACCTTGGAATATGAAACAGGTCAGTCCCTCCTGGAGAGGCTGATGACACAGAACGCTCTCTATCAGAAGAGCCAGGATGCTCATTCTGGATATGACACCCGCTTCGTCACCAAACTTCTGCGCAACTACAGGTACTGATCTTTTCTCCCATCCGTTTTTGATGTCAAAAGTGTTGATGGATCACTTATCGTCAAGTCCTTCTCATCCCATCCCAGGTCTCATCCCGCCATCCTCAGGATCCCCAATGAGCTCTTCTATGAGAATGAGCTGCAGGTGTTTGCGAACCAGATGGAGCGGGAGGCCTTCTGCTGCTGGGAGCATCTCCCTAAGAAGGTACCAGACCATTGGGGTTTTTTTTATCTGACAGAGATGTAAGAAGCAAAGAAATGTGTCGTTTTTGTAGATAATTGATGTTCAAACAGAATCAGTCTTCCCAAAATATACTAAACAAACTGTAAAATCTAAATCTAGATCTGGTATTCCTACAAAAAAATAAAGGTTCCGAAAAGGTGGGGTTTCACAGTGGAACCATTTCTGGATTCCCAAGGAACTTTTTTTTTTTGTTTGTTAATAATCTAAAGAACCCTTTCCCATTATTAAGAATCTTGAAAGGTTCCATTGATTTTTTTCATGGAACCATAAGAACCTGTATTTGTGTTTCTGTGATTTATGTGTGTGTCAATGTATGCGTCACGGAGGTGACATTCAGGGAGGTGAAAGGAGGAAACTGCTAATGTTGCACAATGAATGAATAAAAGACTTTTCTTGTTTGTGTAATGTACAGGGATTTCCTGTCATGTTTCATGGAGTGATGGGGAAAGATGACAGGGAGGCCAACAGTCCTTCATTCTTCAATGTGACTGAGATCGAGGTCATCGTTAGCTACCTCAACAAGCTCATGCAAACGCAGGGCAAGAAGGGCCTGCCAAAACTCAGCGCCAATGACATTGGCATTATCACTCCTTACAGGAAACAGGCAAGACTTTGTGTTGAAATTAAAATTCAATTAGCTAATAGTAAGTCCTGAATAACTTTTTATATTTTCAATGTAGATCTAACACTTTAATAGCACTTTTATCCAAAAATAAAAGAAAAAAAAATGTCATAAATAAAAACCAAAAGATTTTTTTTAATTCATTTAAGGTGGAAAAAATTCGGAAAGCTCTGAACACTGTGGCAGAGTTGAACAAATGGAAAGACATCAAGGTTTGCCTGTGATTTTAATTTCTTTATTCATGTCTTTCTCCCAGTATTGACTCTCTGAGCTCTTTTATGAGTCATTTGTGCTTTTCATTGTTTGGTTCATGTAGGTGGGGTCAGTGGAAGAGTTTCAGGGTCAAGAGAGAAGAGTCATCATAGTTTCTACCGTCCGTAGTAGCGTCAACTACGTCAAGATGGACCAAGACTTCAACATTGGCTTCCTCTCAAACGAGAAGGTCTATAGTTCTATATATATGCAGTAAATCAAGTGTATGTGCATATACACTGCTGTTCAAAAGTTTGAGGTTTAGGGCTTATCAAGCATGTATTTATTTGATCAGAAATACAGAAAACAGTAATATTGTGAAATATTATTACAATTTAAAATAGATGTTTCCTATTTGAATATATTCTAACATGTAATATATTCCTGTGAAACAAATCGAGATTTTCAGCATCATTACTCCAGTCCTCAGTGTCACGTGATCCTTCAGAAATCGTTTTTTTTTAAATTCCTACCGTAAATATATCAAAACGTAATTTTGATTAGAAATTTGGTCAACTTCAAATGCTATTTTCTCATTATTTAGATTTTTCTGAGATTCCAGATTTTCAAATAGTTGTATCTCAGCCAAATATTGTCCAATCCTAATAAACCATAAATCAATGGAAAACTTGTTTATTCAGCTGTCAGATGTTTATATAAATCTACGTTTCGAAAAATTGACCCTTAAGACTGGTTTTGTGGTCCACGGTCACATATGATGATTTGCCGCTCAAGAAACATTTCTTTTTATTATTATCAGTGTTGAAAACGCTTGTTCTGCTTAATATGTTTGTGAAGACTGTGAGACATTTTGGTAAAATTTATTTGAACAATATATATAATATTACTGTCACTTTTGATTAATTTAATCCAGACTTGCTGAATGAACTAATATATTTTGTTAAGCAAAAACACTGACCCCAAACTTCTGATCATAAGTTTATGTAGTCTGAACAAGAGCTTATGTGTTGGCATTTGTGGAATCAAATAGTAGTTGTTTTAGCTACAATAATAAAAGTGTATATCACATAATCTCATAATGGGCGGGAAAGAGGTCAAAAACTTGTTTCTGACCATCTGTTTGGACTTAGATTAGAGAAAGTATGCAATCCTGTAGTAAAGCCCTTCTGTTGCCCACAGAGGTTTAATGTGGCCATGACCAGAGCCAAAGCCTTGCTCATTGTAGTGGGAAACCCAGTCATCCTAAGCAAGGATCCTACTTGGCAGAGGTAAGACTTCATTATGTATGTTCCTCTAAGCTTAACCTGCCACAAACCCACTGGCAACTAAGCCACTTACAAAACCATTTGGCCACAAAACCATCTTGAACTTACAAGCCATGTGATTGGCTGACAGCATCTTTTATAACATACCATATTGGCATTTTTTGTTATGCAAAACAAATAGCTAGCTTTACACTGGCCTTATGCCCAAGTGGAAAAATCTCACTGTTTTTCTTACAGTTATATTTAGAAGCACTGCACATAGGTTTTGGACTGTGAATGCTACTTGATTTTGTTTGTTCGGGGATTTGAAAGTGGAACGAGTTCTGTTTAGTTTCAGGAAATGGTTGCAAAGCGTCTCACTGATAGTCTGTTCTGAACTGTATGGAGTCAGTGTTTCATGAATGTGTATTTATTTGTGTAGGTTTATCAGGTACTGTGAGCTCGAGCAGGGCTACACTGGCTTTGACTACAAGGATGCTGAAGGAGAAGAGGATGTGGTCAGCCGGCTGGCGTCTTTAAAAATCAGTTCTGATGGTATGCAGCGTTATGTAACACTTTCGGATCAGAAGTGTAACTATATTATGTGCTCGTATGACTCATTGTGTGTGTGTGTCTAGATATAGATGAGAGCCCACTTCAGCAGCATGTTCATCCAGAGTGGAGATCTGAACAATGAGGACCAGATTTAGAATAATCAATGGAGACCATCATCTTACATCCAGATTAAATGGGAATTTATTCATTTTTATCAGTAAAGCAGAACTGACAAACTCCATTTTAATATTGATTTCTGCTAGTTAAACAATGCAGATGAATGATTCGATTCCTAATTCAGCAAAACAGTCCGTTTGCATACTACTGGAGAGATGCTAGCAGTTGTGCAACCTTGTGTGGAGTAAAGGTCACAATCGCATTATCGCTTTCATTAATCAAGAATGTATTTTTATTAAAGCTTCATTTCTTTAATTTAAACAGCTACATCACTGAAAATGTAGATTTACTTGTATTTTTTTTGCACTTTACTGTAGTATTTTACTGAAAGTAATAAATTGAAAATGTTTCAAGCAAGTAAAAATGGACATTAAAAACAATAATCTGAGTCATTACAAATTTGTCAATGCAAATCATCAGTTTTTTTTTATATATATATATATATATAAAAAAGTTTATATATATATATATATATATATATATATATGTGTGTGTGTGTGTTTAGATTAGATATTTTATACAATATATGACTATGGTGTTATTGTTTTTTATGTAGTACTTAAATTTAGGCAGAAAAGTCTTGGCAAATATAGCAAAATAACTTTTTTCAATAGTAAATGGTCCAGCATTTGTAAGAGGTGTTGCTACTCATTGCATGCAATTTGACTCAAAAGGAAAAAGTGCAACTTTTTTGTTTAGAAAAAAATAGTTTATTAACATAGGTTGGTTTCACCTCATTCAAACATTTACTACTAGTCTCCTTTACAAAGCATTGTTACGGAGCGCTCATAAAAATCTAAGATTAATAAATCGTATTTAATACTTCCAGAAAAAAAGGAGAGAGCATATGAACACACAGCAGATTGATCTCGGAGTCCAAAGAGGAGCTCTGTAAGCCAAGGCTGGTCGCTGTAGTAATTAGCTCATGCAGACGATGACTTCACAACGGACATCTGCTTCGAGGATTTCACAAATCAGTACAAGAACATGTTCCTCTTTTATTAGCAGGTAGGGTGTAGTTTGTACTTGTATTGTACAGTCAGTGTTTAAATAATGCCCTGTTTAATAATAGTGTTCGAGGTGGTCAAGAATTATACAGATGGTTCGTTTGTATATAACAATATATATAAAATGTGTGTGTGTGCGCGTGTATACATACACACACACAGACAAAATAAATCCCAAAACTAAATATGTAATAATTACTTAATATACTACAGAAACATTTTCCTCCTAAATCTTTTTTTTCTTTCGTAATGCAAACTATATCCTTTTTTTTCCCCTTTCATTTTTGGGATGACATATGATCCAAGTGTTCTTATCAATCTTTTTGTGCTTTTTGCTTCAGTTTTTTGTGCTTTTTACCCTCTCTTTTTTTATTTTATTTTTTTTACATTAGCAGACGAGGGAAACTACACTGTGCTAATGAATCCAATGCTCATTCAAACAGTGAACACAGACAGGAAATACGTTGTGGATTTATGTACCTCATATCAGACTTCTCATGGCTCCAGCAGGGGACACCAGTGGAAGAGACACCACTATCTGGATTCTGTGCTGGCGAATAAAAGCTGCAGATCTTTTTCCAGAAGCAAAACTCTGTATAATTAACTAAAGTTATTCTCAGAACCCAGATGGCCCGAACACCTCATGATTTACTGGCATGCAACATTACAACACTGATCACGACAAAACATGTGCATGCACACAAACATTTATCTCAACCCATATGCATTTCAGACCGATAACTAAAGGCACTCAGTTCTATGGGAAAAGGAAAGGCACTCAAGACCTCTTCTAACTCAAATACATTTGCTAGCAATTGGTTTGTGTATTTATTTGATGTTAAAAACAGTGCTAAAAACTTAAGTGATTACAACTAAAACATATGTAATTTTTGCATTAACAATACTCAAGCATGTGTCCTTTAAACCGGCTAATGCAAGGAAAATACATGTGACCGCATGAGCTCAGCCCAGATATTCGAGGCAGGTTCGACCAGTTTAGTATCTAAAGAGCTCCATGTGCACACGTACATTTCTGCATGTCTGGAGGACAAATAGGTAAACACAAATAAAATACATTTATTTTACAATACATTCCTAATTGGCAGTTTTAGACGTGACAGCCTTCAAATGACAAGTAATTACTATTTATTTGGGGATTGAAAGATATAAACAATATAATATTATTGGAGATCCTTTAAATACATTTAAAAACAGTTACTTCTAAAAAAAATGTAAGTAAGTGTAAAGTCACAGAGAAGCTCAAAACTAGCACTTTACTGGAGTACATTCAAATTATGGAGGGAATGGTGATGAAGGCACTGATTCTATCAAATTCTGTGCTATTAAGATATTTCTACATGGTTATATTCATTTCTATTACAAAAATACGAAAACAAGACTCAGTTGTAATGGTTGATTGTTAAATGTGCAAAAATACAATACTGGTACGACTGATGTCATCCGTACAGTACAAACTGAAGAAAAACAGTGTATTCTGAAACACATTGGGCCATAAAGGAAAACTAAATCAAAACATATGATATAATATACTGATCTAACCTGCCTTTCTACCCAGCCTCTGTCAAATGAATGCATATTTTATTCACATTCCTCCATTTCCCACCTGTTGGTTTGCATGAAATGTGACATACAGTCCAGTGTATTTGTTGTTGTTTGGTCAAAAACTTTTTTTTTTTTTGGAGTTTGGTAATTCATGGTCATTATAGAGATCATTCTGGAAAAGACTGGGAAGTTCTCTCACAGCAGCAAGCACCCGTTCCTCTTCTTCCTCTTGCGGACTTGCAGCGCCGCCCTGGTGGCCATTTCAAATACTTCCCTCACACCCTCCTTCGTCTTGGCTGAGCATTCCAGGTAGCCGAAGGCGCTAATGCGATTGGCCATGTCCCTGCCCTCCTCCAGTTTAACCGGCTCCTGCAAAACAGATGAGAAGGATTAATCACATCCAATAAGATTTCAAATCAAATTACTGTTTAAACTTTGTGAATGATGGACGTCAGAATCACACAGCACTGTCTGCGGCTAAAGGCTAATTTATGACATACAATGTCAATTTTGCTCACTAAATGGATCAATATAATGGAGGCCATCTGCCCAGATTACGAACACTATCGCTGACACATCTTTTGGGGGCAAGGCATGACAGCATCAGTCACTGATTATTAGAGGTCGGGCTGATTGTATGAGGAGTTTGACAAATGATGATGATCAGGCCTTCTAGAGTGGCAGTAATGCTAGCTGCTACGAGCTTTTAAATGAGCCTCCCCATAGTGGAGGTGCAGCCGGCCTCGGGAACACACCTGCTTCATCTTAGTCAGCTCTCTCCGTGTGTGCTCATCATTCCGCAGATCCTTCTTATTGCCCACGAGGATTATGGGAACGTTTGGGCAGAAGTGCTTCACCTCCGGTGTCCACTTTTCTGGGATATTCTCTGAGAGATCACACACACACACACACACACACACACACACACACACAAAGAGTACAAAAAAATAATTTACATAAAATGTACATTAAATAATAAAAATATATATTATTTATGTGTGTGTGTGTGTGTGTGTGTGTGTGTGTGTATGTATATATATATATATATATATATATATATATATATATATATATATATATATATATATATATATACACACATATATATATATATATATATATATATATACATATACATATATATATACATACACACACACACACACACGTCTGGTCAGCTATCCTTGTGGGGACTCTCCATAGGCGTAATGGTTTTTATACTGTACAGACCGTATCTTCTATCACCCTACACCAACCCTACCCCTAAACCTAACCCTCACAGGAAACTTTCTGCATTTTTAGATTTTCAAGAAACTTCATTGTGTAATTTATTAGCTTGTTTACCCATGGGGACCTCAATTTAGGTCCCCACCGTGACACGAGTCCCCATGAGTCTGTGTGTATTCAGGTTTAAGTCCCCACCAGAATAGAAAAACAAGTACACACACATACACACACACACACACACACACATATACACACACACGTATTTGTATGTGTGTAATATAACAAATAGGATCCAATATAATAAGTAAGTTTTTCAAAACGTTCAAACTGTAGGTACTGTAATTTGGTAACATAAATGTGAAAAGGTTAAATACTACTTATATTTGGTCTTATAAAACTTTGTTTTATAATGTGAATGTGACCTAAATAAAGTATAAGTGAAATAAGGGATTTGTCCCAACAAATCCAATCCTATTATTCCAAAGTAATTCCTGTTTAGAGTCTTGGAAGAATAATGGTGGTTCCATTCCAACACTCGTTTCACTGCTGCATGAATTATACGACTGATTCATTTCAAGCAACATTGATCTGATGAACAAATAATCTCAGAACTGTCTGAGATAACTTTTACACCCATGCCAGTAAGAGTCTAATTAATTCAAGCTTCTCGACACCAACTGTAACAGAGAAGAGAACCAGGATGTTCCTTTGGGAAGCTGGCGGAGATAAATGACAATGTCGTCATGGACACAAGAGTTATCATGATGCACCTCGACTCTTAGACAAAACACAGGATGACTCAGTGAATCGTTTGATTTTTTTTTCCAGTAAGAAAGGCCTTGACCTAAATAAGGATGAGCCAAAATGAAAAATATGAAAAAGATTTTGGAAAATCTGATACCTAAACTGTCGGGACTGTCAATTGAGAAACACATGAGGATGACATCTGTGTCTGGGTAAGACAGAGGCCTCAGACGATCGTAGTCTTCCTGTCCTGCTGTGTCCCACAATGCCAGCTCCACCTGTGGATCAAAATTGGAAAAAATGAGTCAAAGCTCAGTTAGGCCCGCTAGTCAAAGCCTTTATGATCAATGCAGCATGCTGGACTTGACACAATGACTTATTTGCAATCAAATAAGTGACACAAAAGGAGAAATGCACTTCTTTTAAGACCATAAAAACCTGGTCTCAACAGGTGTCCCCTTAGAAGTATACAGCCCAAGAAATGAGGCAAAAAACAAGCCTTATACATTCCTAATGAAAAAAGTTCAGGCTTAAGACGGCTAATTGGAAACATGTGAGTACAAGTGCAACCCCCTCCTTTACACAAGACCTTTGTATTTAGACCTACTGACCAGATATATTCAGGATATTATTAACTTGCCTCTATACACTACAGACGCACCGATATGAAACACAGATTAGACCAACCACTATTATTATGCTACAGCCAATAAACAAAATGTCTGACATTTTAAAATATGCATTTTTAAAAATGTAATTATCATTAATTTGTTTCACATACATATATATCAAATTTATTTACTTTTTTAGATTATTTGCTATAACAATTATAATTTATGTTTTTTAAAGACTCCGACAAAGAGTCATGAGCTTCTAAAGCAGCCTGATATATAATTTCCTGTTTTATATTTTTTCTGTCACATGACAAAAATGGCATCCTGCATGTTTTCTATATTTTATGTTGTTTTACTTTGTAATAAAAAAAATATTTTAATAAATATTTAAATAAGCAATTACATTTTTTACATTTATATTTCAAATGTTAACATTATTTTAAAACCAATCTTTAAGAATAAATTATTAAATTAATCCATTTAGCACAAACTTTTATCTAAGCGACTTAAAGTGCATTCAGGCACATTTTTTTCCTAAAATGCATTCCCTGGGAATCGAACCCACAACCTCTTGCACTGCAAACACAATGCTCTATTACTGAGCCACTTTATAAATTAATAAATAATTAATCATTGATAATAATCATAACACTGTCATTTTTAAGTGTATGACATGCATTTAAAATTTGCATTATTTTTTTCAATACAATAACAGGTCTAGAGGGTGGAAACAGTGTCATGTCAAAAGCGTTATAAATAATGTAAAGTTAAAACAATATATATGGGGAATGGAAATTTCTAAGTACTTTTAACCGGTCATAAAAAAACCTTGATCCACTTTCATCACATCACAATGTTGATAATCTAAAAAAAAAAAAAACACACATTTATAAGCCATTAGTGATATGGTCTCAGACATACTGTAGATCCTTGCTGTAAATGCAAATTAACTTTAAGGTATCAAACCTTTGCATATGTCACTCCTCCCTTACATAATCTGTACAGCAAGGATCGGCTTATCCAATCACAAGCCTAATGAATTGAATTAGTCAAACAGATAATTAGAGGGAATCAAACTACATCCCTTCTGTCCTCCTGTAAGACTGAAGCTTAGCGATGAGGCTCCACAGCACCGCTGAGTCATACACCGAGCCTGATGCCACATCATTACACAACCTTCCCTCAATTCACTCAGAGACCAGACTGTGTACTGATCTGAAGCTGCTCTACAGTATAAGAATCTCTTCAGGTGAGGAATAACAAGCCCATAATGCTTTGGATGGCTCATAGTTTTTCAAATTCATATCGGTTGTAGACTGCGTTTGGAGAAAGATTAAGAAATCAAATGTCTTTTTTCCCCAAAGGATGGAAAGATATTTGCTCAATTGGCAATGGGAAGCTTCTAGATTTTGACAAACCAAGCATAAATAACACTGCTGAGAGGGTAAGGGGTTTCAGAAGAGATGCCATCCTGATCCTTCAACATTTCCTGCGCTGAGGACACAGAATGAGCCCACCTTCACCAAAAAACCCTCTTCTATCACAGGAAATGAAGTGGTCTGTTAATCATACTATATAGGGTTGGCGAGTCACAGCGAAAGGGGGCGGGTCCAGTCAGGAAACCAGAAAGAACAGCCATTTCCTGTTTTGCAAAGTCCTCTTTAGATTTCAGAGTGGTCAGGGGTGCAAAATATATGGGCTAAGTCTTATAATTAAAATAATTATATAAAATATTTGTATTATATACACACACAGACACGTGTGTGTCTGTGTGTTTTAAATGTTGAAACACACGTGTGTGTGTGTGTGTGTGTGTGTGCGCGTGTCACACACACTTCTCATTTTAGTTTTAGTAATTTTAGCACTTCAACTTATTTTATTTCAGCTAGGCGCCTAAGTTGAAGTTTTTCATTTAATACTTTTTTTCATTTTAAAACTGTTTTATTGAAATAATTTTAATAGTTTCAATTCACAATGACAACATTTTTTGTCATGTGCTTTTTTTCTATATCTAATTTCTGTTTATTTTCTTTGTTTTATAATTTTCTGTATATTTCAGCTTTAGTTCAATTCGGAAAATAGTTTTTAATAGTTTTAGTTCACAATAACAACGCCGTTCCAAAACAAAGAGTATTATTTTACACTTACTGGCTTGATTGTTTGAATACACATCTGGATAATGTGTCTATACAGGATATACGGTCATCAGACTAAAATAACAACAATGTTCACAAGATTCTTCTCTGGTTTAGAATAAACACGATAGGGTAAAACTGGAGAAAAAAAAAAAACATGGCACATTGTGGTTTGCTGACAGATCTCAGCTTGGGTTTCACAATCAGAGATTTTCAAAAGCAACCCAAATATCAAGGACTGGAAATATTGTTAAGACTAGCTGTATAAAACAGGAAGCGGGGGTTTGGAGGCGGCCAAGAATCAATACCAACCTGTTTGCTGTCGACTTCGATGTCTGCAATGTAGTTCTCGAACACAGTAGGCACGTAGACTTCTGGAAACTGGTCTTTGCTGAACACTATGAGGAGACAGGTCTTCCCACACGCTCCATCTCCCACGATCACTAGCTTTTTCCTGATAGCTGCCATACCTGGGAGGAAAAAAGATTACTTGCTTTAACAAATTATCAAAAGACTCTTTAATTCTTCTTCTTCTTCAAAAAAAAAAAAATTTCTTGAATTATTTTAAAGGTAAGAATTCAGTGTAAAATGCAAACATGTTATACAGTAAGGTGGGTTCTAGTCCAAAAAAGGGCTGTTTAAAAAAATAAATAAAATGTTTTATTTTGATTCGGTTCTTTTCCAAGAATCGGTTCACAAAACTGGCTTAAATGATTCATTCATGCATCAGTCATCACTCTCATGAAAGAAGATCAAGAGATGTCCATCTGTTAGTCACATCAAGCTAACATATATATTCAGAAGTCATTTGGATCACTTTTAGGATACTTTATGGTCTTTTCCTTGGAACAGCTTCCTAGATCGACTTTCATTATTTATAAGAGTGGCTCTTGATTGGTCCTCCAAAACAATACAAAACTACGTGTCTTGCCTTTTTTAAATTGTAGCCCAATGTTTTCTTTAGCATTCAGCCAAGTGTCGTCTACCATAATAGAAAACCGACCTGAAGGCACATGCAAGCCGCTGAATCAAAAGCAGATGTGCATTTAAACATGATATAAACATCTGTTTAACATGAACCTGATAAAACTCACCATGCGGACACAATCATCATGAGCCTCAAAATGCACACAAGACTTCTGAACCCAACCAGACTTTTCAACATACACGTGACGGCTATGAAAATGTCACCTCTTTCAAAAAATAATTTTTTATTTGAATTGCATACAGCATTCTTACGGTTCGATTTCCACCTCATAGCATGTTGCATTTTATTTACTCAGTAAAGATAATTTTAGTCACATAGCCTATGCCATTTGCGAGTGTTCATTTTGGACTCTGGTTATACAATTCAAATCAATTTGCAAACTATACTGCAAGTTGTGAGTTTGGCAGAAGAGAAAAGCATTCACTCAATCAACCTAGCGAGATCTCTCAAGAGCACATTTTATCACATTGATCGCCAACATCAATTTCCATGCTTGCATATACAGTAGGAGCTAGTGGTAGTGTGATAATTCTGAGGAAGAAGTGAGAGAGGTTGTGCTCGGGTCTTTATGTGGGGGCGATTTGTCCCGCGTCCATGATGAATGTGTGCCAGTAAGAAAGCACAGCTGTGTATGTTTACAAGACCACTTATCAACAGGCCTCCATCAGACTGTGCTTCCTTGGAGAACTTTATTTTTAGTACGGTCTGGGTTTCTGTCTCTCTCACATGAAGCTTCATCCACCCACAGGAAATGCAGAGGTTTAGCTCCTTGTAAAAGAGAGGGATCACAAATAAACGGAGAAACGAACATTGTTAGCAGTTGCGGTTTCCACAACAGGCTAAATAATGCGAGTTTGTTGCTTTTGTCAACATTTGTGAAGTAATTTACTGAAGAAAAGCAAAGTTCAATAAAATAATTTTTATTTAGAATTTCTGAAACAATTCTTATGGTGGTATACACTGGGGGGAAAATGATGCAACTCAACTTAAAAGGGATACATTTTTTTTATATATGTTTACAAAATGACGTTCACATGCTCTGATAATAATAGCTTTGTAGGGCTATACATTATTTGGATAATTGGTCTCAAAAAAAAAAAAAAAAAAAAATGCATAAAACTGAATAAACATAATATATTGATATTTAATATTAATATATTTTCTGTCCAATTTTATTGTATTACTTTCAATAAAAGTGTGATTCATTTATTGCCTTTTTTTTATTAGTATCTGTTATTACAAAGCAATTTTGGTTTCAGTTTCCAGCCATGTACATCCAGAATTTTCAGTTTCAGCCCAGAATTTGCATTTCGGGAACATCCCTAATATACATTTTATATTTAAATATATAACATAAATTTGGATAAACAATATATAACATAAATTCTACAATAATATATATGTGTGTGTGTGTGTGTGTGTGTGTGTGTGTGTGTGTGTGTATGTATGTATATATATATATATATATATATATATATACACACACACACACACACACACACACACACACACACACACACACACAGAAATCTTAAAAAAAAAAAAGGGTGCATGTTCAAAATTGTATTCATCATTTATAATTATCACATTATCACATTATTAACATGTTAACTTTTCTCTTTCTGATAAGAAGGTTTCATTATTTTAACTGTTACACAACACTGCTTGTCACACAGACCTGTTTGATCGGAGAATTCCCTTTTTAATATTATTTCTGCATTACCAAAAGAGAAACTTAGGCTTGATGATCAGGGAGCACTGTAATTCGAAAGACAGAGAATAAGAAGTATGCAGCTGATCAAGAAGACTTCCTCATAAGCATTGTATATCGCTTTCGTAGCAGGGTCTGAAATGTGCGGAATTCCCTGCTCTTTTCGGTCTTCCAGTAAATAGGCTTTTAACTTGTGATTCATGTGTTCAAAAACAACTGAACTAATGACTCATCTGAAAAATGCCTTGACAATTATTGACAAAAGATAAGTACACAAATACAGACAAGCAGGTAATTCAGGTTACAGAAGCAAACTGAAGGAACTTTAAACATATTGAGCTTTATTATTATTAAAGACTCGGTTCATTGCAGAGTAAGACAGAAACTCAAATCCTGCTTACATAGGTTTCCTGTGACACATCTGGACAAGTCTCTTTTGAACAAACATCACAACAGTTGAGGATGGGAGGACTGCCCAAATGATCCCAAACACATTGATTTTGCGGTTCATCCTGCATAGTAACTTGCAATATAATATATTATTGTAGTTAACCGACAGGTAATATAGTTTCCTTATGGCCTAAAGTAAGGTTATAAGGTTACCAACCGGAGCGAAGTGATCACATAAAAACTATGCTATGATTTACTATGGGCATTTATTAAAACATAAATGTGTATTTTAAAAATACATTTTATAACGTGCTCTGAGCATTCAACACATCAAGTTAGCTTCAGCCCCGCGATGCGAGAAAGCCCAACTGAGCAGCTGGTTACTCGTGCGCTGTGTTCGGTGCGCACGAGAGAGAGAGAGAGCCACATCTCACAGACAGCAACACTGAACCGAGCTCTCCTTCAGGACGTTCGCGTCCTCCTGCACCTGAACCAAAACAAATACCAATCGCAGTTTAAACAAACAGAAAAGGATGCGTCGCGTCTCAAAGTCTTCTTGCTTTTGTACCAACAAATAGATTCTAAATAGGTCAAAATACCCGTCTTGGAAAGTGTGTTCGAAAAGTCTATGGTTATGTCTTAAGTGAAAGTAAAGAGTTGGAAATAAATCGGATGCGTATCATTATAATGGATGCACTGTCTCAAAGTGACCGTGCCTAATTTACTAGCTCTGCTGTCAGTGTCCTTAATGTATGAAAATGAAAGTAAATCACTCACTGCTCTTGACTGAATTACTTTGACTGTGGATAAATTCTTGTTAAAACTACAAACTAAAAATCAGATAGAATTGATTATATTGTTTTACTGGTGGGCTCAGGACACTAGTTCCTTTATATATGCGAGTATAGCAAAATACAGTGATCTGAGAAATATTATACCTAAAAATTCTGAAACTGATTAAAAAAAAAAAAAAAAATATGTATATATATGTATATATATATATGTATGTATATATATATATATATATATATATATATATATATATATATATATATATATATATATATATATATATATATATATATATGTATGTATGTATGTATGTATGTATGTATGTATGTATATATATATATATATATATATATATATATATATATATATATTATATATATATATATATATATATATATTTTTTTTTTTTTTTTTAGGGACCTGACCATGTTTTGGTTAAGTGTTTATTTCTTTAGTTGCTAATGCAACGTTTTCACACCACAGAATGAACAAAATTAAGCACTGCTTGGTAATTAGCCTTTCGCCGAGCCCCGCCCCCCTTAATTGCTGTTGCTACCTCCGACAAACAAATGGTCAAACACGACCAGCGCAACATATTGCCATGACGGGAAGAGAGAGAATACCAGTGCGTGTCAGTGACTTTTTTGGAGCAATACCTCCGCGATATCCTCCAGATCGAGGCAAAAGGGGTTACAGTATGCAGTGGAGGGATACATTCAAAATATAAAAATACGCAATGAAAAAGACACGACTTCTATCGAGGCTAACGCTTACCGGTCTCAAGCGAAATCTGAGAAACCCCATGACCTGTACCTCAAATGCAACCAGCACCGCCTTATGGACCATATGGTCATTCTGTTTCATATGTTATATGGTCTATTATTGTCTATTGCGAGTAGCGATTTTGTTCAAATACAAGGGTATGGTAGCTAGCTAAACCTACATGTGTGTCAAATTTCTCTGTTGTTTTGAGAATCAGGATCAGAAAGTTTTATTTCCATTGTTGATGAACAGAATTCACAAATAGAAAATTGCTTTCGCTTAAAAGGTGCATAACATAAAATAATAAAATGAAATACATTAAATAAAATATAAGGCATTTAGATATGCATTTTTTTTATTTTATTATCTGTAATGTTCAACGCATTTAACTGGGAGTGGGGCCGTCCACACTGTTTTATCCATTGTAGGCACCGCTCACGTTGTGTTTTCGGCTTTGGGAATGGAAAGAACACAACTCCTCCAGACAGTCTCTCGGGGTATCCAGTGTCCGATTTACACACGCCGTGGGTGCACCGCTTCACCATCTTGCTTGGAGTCAATGTTTGTCAGAGCTGCTCACATAGTAACGGTTGCTATGATGTGTGATTGGACAATGGCCGTTCTGGGGGAGGGGCTGGCGAAAGGCTAATTGTTCAACAAAGTATTGATAGTTGTGTAAATATTGTCATACTGTCAGTTGTCTGAAGTTTTGGTTGATTCCATTACATATTTTTCTATCAAAGTTATCTGACATTATCAAGAGGAATTTGTTCTTACACAGTTTAACTTTGAGTTATTGTCATATTTTATTACCAATTTCTAAACTATAACAAATAAACTGTGATGATTTGAGAAATGTTGAAGGTGTCTGAATTAGGGCCGGGACTCGATTAAAAAAATTAATCTAATTAATTAGAGGCTTTGTAATTAATTAATCGAAATTAATCGCATTTTAATCGCATATAAATATTTGACCTGAGAACAGTGAGAAGTAATTTTTTTCACATGGATTTATAGTATACCATTGAATAATGACTGAATACATAAGCTTAAGCAACAAAATATTGTTTATTTTTGTTCAACCAAGTCTAGCAGACCAGTGCAATTTTTGCCATGAAGTGTAGCAATAGCATATTTAGAAACAATTTAGAAATAGTACATTTCAGAAATTCAGGAAGCTTATAGGTGCTGGAACCTTCTGTAAAGAGTTTTTTAAGTAAAACACAATACTGTCAATTACATTCAGAACATTGGAAACACTGACTATTAGAAAACATCTCTCTGTTGCTTCAGAGGCCATAACATGCTCAAGTCCAACTCTTAATAACCTTGGCCAAAACAATAAAGAGTTCAACATAAACTGTTGCACCAACAAAATAATACATAGTTCAACATAAAGTGTAAAGTCCACGCTAGCTGCTATATGTTTTGCGTTTAGGTGATCCTTGAGGCTCGATGTGCTGCTGCGGTGATATGCGAACTATGATGCGTTGCGAACGCTAGTTGGTGCTCCAGTATAATCGGTCCGCCGAAACGCGTCCAGTGAGAAACGTTCCGCGGTGCAAAAATAAGTTATTAAAAATGCGGGAATTTTTTTTTCTGTAATTAATTAATCTTAGTTAACGCGTTATTTTTTGTGTAATTAATTAATCTCAATTAACGCGTTAAAGTCCCGGCCCTAGTCTGAATACATTTTGGTTTGAAGTGTGAAGTTATTAAACTATGCAGTGCTATTTTAAATTAGTTTCTGGGTTAAGGTACCAAGACGGAGCAATGCACTGTGTGTACTGTAAGAAATAAAACAAGAAGGAATGTGGTTTAAAAGATGGCAAGTAGAATAAAAAGAACATCTGTATGCAATACAGTTTCATTATTATCGAGAGTGGATTACTATAAAAAATTTGTGCAACCAAATTATGTTTTGCGCAAGTAACTGAAAAAGTTAGTCGCACAAGTGCCACCAGTGGAAAAGGTAAGTGTAGTTCCCCATTTAGGAACATTTCATAGTTTAAAGGTGCTGTAGGGAACTTTTGTAAAAAAATATTTTTTACATATTTATTAAACCTGTCATTATGTCCTGACAGTAGAATATGAGACCGATAATCTGTGAAAAAAAAAAAAATCAAGCTCCTCTGGCTCCTCCCAGCGGTCCTATTGCCATTTGCAGAAACTCCATCGCTCCCGGGAAGAAACAACCAATCAGAGCTGCGGCCCGTAACTTTGTTTGTGTTCAAAATGTAGAAAAATGTATAAAATAAGTGAGCGTCCACCATGAATCCATTTTCCAAACCGTGTTTTTAGCCTGTCCTGAATCACTAGGGTGCACCTAAAATAAGTGTTTATATTCTGACTATTTTAGATTGCTTCGGGGGTACCGCGGAGGAGTAACCCAGTACCTTTGTGATTCTTCATAGACATAAACAGAGAGAAGTAGTTCCGGCTACGATGTTCTTCTGCAAGACGCAAGCAGTTCTGTTTATTAACGGCTAGAGCGTCAAAAGTTCCGTACCGCAGCTTTAAGTTGAACTGTAAGAATGAAAATTTGACTCCGTTTGAATTGGTGATGTAAAATGACTAAAACAACAAAATCGCCTCAAAAAAAGCATTCGGTCACAACTTACATTAAAAATGGCATAAAACCAGCAAAACAATGATATGATGAATATAAATCAACAAAATCTCAAGAAAGCATTTGGTCACAACTTACATTAAACATGGCATAAAACCAGAAAAATAATGATATGATGAATAAATGAAATCATGTTTTTTTTATGACATGAGGGACAGATTCAGACTCATTTTATGGCCTATATATGATGCTGCAAGTAACACAACCAGCTCATCAATGCTCAAGATAATAAACTAAAGAGATCTGGTTTAGGTAAACAGTAATAACTTTTGTCCTGGTTTACCATCCTTGTGTCCAGAGTGTAGGAGAACCTCTCTCTTAATTTACTGCCAGGTTTTCACATGTAATCCAACTATATTTTGATTCATTTTGGGACTGTTTGAGTCTCAGAAGACTACTGTGGGATTTGGCCTAACTATAGTGTCTTATTTCAGAAAGTATTGACAGTGTGTCCTCTCACTCAAAAGACGCCACAGTGTCACTCAAAAATAAAATGCCTTTGGGGTTGCAGACCTGAAGAAACATT
The DNA here is from genome assembly GCF_023724105.1 of Carassius gibelio. Lineage (NCBI taxonomy): Eukaryota > Metazoa > Chordata > Actinopteri > Cypriniformes > Cyprinidae > Carassius > Carassius gibelio. The sequence goes on from NC_068376.1 coordinate 26,829,970, forward strand.
TCTTCTCCAGGAAAATATCTACATAGTGTGGCAAAGTTCACCAGACGGCAGGTTGACAAAGGCAGCCACAGGCTTAATGCAACAGGAAGCACGCTGAGGATTCTGGGAGCAGTTAGTAACGCTGGTCTGATGCCAGACAGGGAGGCATTTTCAGCAAACCAAATGAACAAAACTATTACATGAGCAGGCTTTATCAAAGTTTGGATGTTTGGCATTAAACATCAACATGAGTTTTACTATCAAACATTTGTTTTTTATTGCATATATATTAATCTCAGTCATTTAGTATTCAGTCATTAGTTCAGCAGCATGATGCATTGTCTTGACACCAACTTTGTCTCACTTACAATATGAAATGCATTAAATAAACAGAAAAACAATGAACAAGCAGAAGGTGCAAACCAACATTTAATAATAGGGATGCACGATAATATCGGCACAACATCGGTATCGGCCGATAAAAGCTTAAAATGACCATCATCGGTATCGGCCGATATGAATATTTCTGCCGATGAGCCAAACCGATATTCTCCAAGTGAAAAATTTGACCCGTTTTTCAGATGTGAATGTCTGTCTACATTTGTAAAATAATTCATTTATGGTAGAATCAGTACAGAAGAGATACATGGATTTCTCTTCAGTAAAATTAAAGTTTAAATATATCAGTATATATTTGTATATATATCGATATCGGTATCGGCCAAAATTATTTTGAAAATATCGGCATATCGAATATCGGCCAAAATCCAATATCGTGCATCCCTATTTAATAAGCTTTGGATTTAAGCAGCACTTCATTTCTCGACAAGCCTTGTTTACATCCTTTTAATTCTACATGTGGCAGACTTTATGTCATTCATGTCTGTCATTTGGCCTCCACATCTTTAAAAGTATTTTAAACAACATTTAAACTAAGACCTGTTCAGTTTAGTTTGTAGTCAAAAAACCTGGATGAGATTTAAGCATTTTTGAGCCATGTGTCTCCAGTTTTTGAAAAGGCATTCTTCAGTGTATTTCTAATTTAACATTACGTGACATAGATAAGATTTTGACAATTTATCCTACAACATTAAATCACAAAAAGTCAAACCATAAACATCAATTTTAAAGCAGCCCAATTTATTATTCAAGTTGCTATGATTTAAAGCCTGTAAAACAATAATGTTGGTTTACATGCTTATTTTATATATCAACTTGTTAGCTACTTAAGTTTAATTTAATTGGGTCCAAAACATATTCTGTATGCTATTGTAGTCACTAGGTATGCAAGCTCGATTTTATACATTATAAAAAATAAAATAAATCGTTAGAAATGATGACCAGTTACAGAATCTAAAAATTAAAATTCGAAACTTCAAACAAAAAGTCCTGATGTTCAAACAAGAGTTCATTCCCATTTTAACCATTATAAATATATTTTTATTCATAAAGTGACATTATAACCTTCTCTATCTAATAAAAGAACTTCCATGACTTTTCCAGGAGTGATGACTGAATAAGGATTTTTAAAAATAAATAAATAGACCAGAGTAAAAAGGCTTTTATAGTCAATTTTTTTTTCATATTCTTTTACAATTTTCGTGAGAAATCTCACAGGCATGAAAAAAAAACATCACACTTCTGCCTTTCCCTGACATTTCTAGGTTTTCCGGGACCATGGGAACACTGTCTATCTTGATGCAGACAAGTGTTTCTTTATAACATCCAAAATACCGAAATCTGTGTTTGAAATGTCGCTGAAGGCTATCTGAACTCAAGGCCATGAGTGTAAAATGGCCTACAACACATCGAGGATTAAAGACCAGGCCTTTCTTAAGTCTTCTCCAAGCATTTGGTTGCCTTTGGTCTAAGACACATTTTAAGACGGCAGTACTATGTCAGACGATGTCGTCTTGAAAGACGGCTGCGTTCAGGGAAAAAGTTTTGAAGACAACTGAAGCGCTGTCTGTCGACTGCAACGCCCTAGAATGACTGAAGGAAACGGATTTAGATTTACTCACGACTCGAAACGGCACTCCGAACAGCGAAGAACAACCGAAACGGTTTTGCTTAAATTTTCATACCACTATAACACTCTACAGAACTGTAAATGTGGCCACACTGCCTAGTGGGTATAAACTGTCAACTTGACATAATTCCCACAATAACGCGAGACATTAACGTCAACGAGCTCGATTGAGAACTATCGCGGTTCCCAGCCGCCACCTACTTTTCCCAAACCAACTTGTTTTCTACCAACATTCCAAAAGTCCGAAATGTCAAAATAAAATGTCATGTATTCATAGGGAAACTTAAATACCTTGTTTCCTCGAAGGGTTCCAATTCCCTGTCGACCGCGTGTCTAAATTGGAGAAATTTCACGCGATTATTGGTAAGAGACGCAGCTCGACTCACAGTAGACCCGCCCGCAGCAGAGAAGGGAATCACACTGGACCCGAGCGCTGCGCGGCTGCTGAATATAGACTCTGCTGGAGGAGGAGGAGGAGGAGGTTCACTGCGGTCCCTCCCTCCGCCACATCACTCCGATCCCTGTGGAGACCGCTGCCCGGGAGCCTCGTCCTGTACTTGTCCTGTACAACACACCAATACATCACACTGGTTCCTATTCTAATATCAGCTATTATTATTATTATTATTTTTGTAATAGATTCTAAACAAGTCAGCACAATAAATCCACGATGATATGCATTCAGACAAGGTCTGTATAATCTTTTATAATACTTGAATTTTTTGTCCTTTTAGGAATATTTTTCATAAAACAGGCACGTAGCTAAGTGTTATGAACGTATTATTATATTATTGTTTTTTAAATATTTATTGGCCAAAACAATGGTTTAATAATTTTATGTATGTTATTTTTGCTGTTTTATTAGATTAGTTATAAATTTCATAAATTGTTTAAATGGTGCTCTAAACTCTATAATAGGCAACCATTCAAATGTTTGGGGTCAGTCTTTTTATTTTATTTATTTATTTATTTTTTAATTTTTATTCAGCAAATTTATTGAAATATTTTTATTTCAAATAAATGCCAAATGTTTGAACTTTACATCAAAGAATCCTGAAAAAAAAGTGTCATGGTTTCCACAAAAATATTAAGCAGCACAACTGTTCTGAATATTGACCATAATATATATATATATATATATATATATATATATATATATATATATATATATATATATATTTATTTATTTATTTTTTTCTTGAGCAGCAAATCAGCATATTACAATGATTTCTGAAGGATCATGTGACACCGAAGACTGGAGTAATGATGCAGCTTTGCCATCTCAGGAATAAATTACATTTGAAAAGATACATTTTAATGGCAAACAGTTATTTGAAGTTCACAATATTACAATTTTCACTGGAAAATATGCTTTATTAGCTTTCAATAGGTCTCCACTATTAAATATCTTTTTTACTTTGTATTTTTGATCAATATGAAAAGCTACACTCAAGCTGTCACTGGTGCAATATCTTTTCAAAAGGTAGACTTTTGTTACTAATTTACTCCTAAACAGTGCAAGTACCTAAAGTGTACATAGTGGTACCTAAATTGTACATACTGTACAAGTACCTTTTGAAAGTGTGCTTTACTGAGAGTGTACAAATAGTGGCTGCTTTTTATTTTTATGACTTGTCAATATATTAAACAGCATATGTCATAATCCTTATTATAGTCCTTATAAGTATCTATTAATTGCTTCTAACAACAAGCCACAGTGGAAAAAAATTAGTGCACCATAAAACAAGGAACACCAATAACACTCATTTGTCATTCACAATAAAGCAAATTAATATAGCAAAAAAATAACAATATAGCCATTATAAAAAGGATAGATTTATTTAGAATTAGTCACATAATTTGCAAAGAGCAATTCTTTGACAATGAATCATCATTTGAAAGGCAGAAATCAATATATATTTACTATATACTTCACAGACACAACACTGACATCAAGAAAAGGAAATAAGGTACATTCAAGGTGTACAAAAACACATGACTGATTAAACTAATTCCAGGTTTTTCAGTTTCAGGTTTGAATCTATATGGTTGCTGGATTTGAGATTCTTTACTGACATGGTTTCAGACCAAAGTAGGTTTTACCTACAGCAAAATAAACAGGTACGATGTTTAAATCTACAGCAGTTCAAGCAATCAGCTCGGTTGTGAATGGAAAGCCTGGTGCATGTCAATGACTTACACTGTACTAGATGATTTAGATTATTTGTGAGGTTAGTTCTACATAACTATATTTAATACCAGTTCCAAAATATAGACATTTGCATTACTTACATGTAAAATGATGCCTGTTTGAACCCAAAACAGCTGAAAAGAACAAAAAACTCTGCATTCACAGGAAATGCCCATTGTTTTTTGTTGTTGATTGCATTTTGCTATAGAAAACCAAAAAACTCTGTCTACAGAAACATTCTTTGGAGACAGTCAGAGAACAGTTAGGAAATATAATTAGCAGTTTAAATTACAGCTAAAATGGATTCTGCTACATATAAAGTGCTTCGGTTTTTATTTCCCTTGCCATCAGGGCTTTTGAAGGGCTTTTTAGCAGTATTGGCTTGTTCCTTTTGCCAAACTGAGATTCAGATTCAAAATGATGTTAAAGAATACTCAAATGTTACGAGCCATACCGTCCCATACTGACTTGCAGAGGTGTGTTCGACAAATCAGAAAGGAAATGGAGAGCGAGAGAAATGGCACTTCATGATGTCACCTCACACCTGACATGGGCTTTGACGATATTCATGGTGCGACTCGGAGGAGAAGGAGGAGGACAAGGGGAAGCTGCATTTAATGTCTCTCGTATCTGGGCCATCTGACTGATTGAAAATGGATTTCTTGGTTTTCCTAGCCCTTTCTCTGGGATGGAGCCAGGGACATGTCCTGGTGTGCTTGTCCAGTGAAGGTGGACCAACCTGGTCATGTCTCTAACTCTGCCCCGGCCAATGGAATGACAAACACCGTGATGTCATCACCTGAGCCAAGTCTCTCATTGGGCAGGCGCCAGCCTCGCTCCTTCAGGACTCCACGCGAGCGCATCAGGAGCTCTTGTGCTGCTAAAGTGTACCTTTAGAAACATGACAGCATTTTAGCATTAAAGCATTCAAGTAAATTAAAAATGACAACGGAGGGCCTTGGTCATGACAAACTGTATACTGACATCTACTGGTGTAACTACTACAACACACCTGATTCAGCAAATTATCAACTTGTTAAACTAACCTAACTAACTGTATAGTTATATATACTTACATTCAAAAGTAAGATTTTTTAAAGAAAATAATACTTTTTATCTATTATGGATGCATTAAATTGATCATAAGTGACAGTAAAGACATTTATAATGTTACACAAGATTCCTATTTCATATAAACTATATATATATATATATATATATATATATATATAAATTTAATAAATGTATGCATTTAGCAGACGTTTTTATCCAAAACAATCGAACCCATAACCTCTACCAGAGTCTCACACACACACACACACACACACACACACACACACACACACACACACACACACACACACTCACACACACACATTCCTGAATAAATAAATATAATTTTATTCATCAAAGAATTCTGAGAATGACATAATGGTTTCCACAATAATATTAAGCAGCACAACTGTTTTCAACATTGATTATAATACATTTTGTTTAGCACAAAAAACGCATATTAGAATGATTTCTGAAGGACTGCATGAAACTCATTCAGATTTGCCATCACTTTAAATTACATTTTAAAATGTTAAATATTAAAATATTATAACAAATATTACATATTATTTTAAACTGCAATAAAACTTGACAATATTACTGTTTTTATTGTATTATGGATCAAATTAAAGCTGTATTGAAAAGCATGAGAGACTTTAAAGACAATAAAAAAAAAATGGTACTTACATTTTATTATTTGCATTTTCAAAGTTTTTGTGAATGTGTGGGTGAAATGTGTGCTGTCCTTTGTGGTAAATAGAACTGATCTCCAGGAGATCTATCTGTGATCAGGTCAGTTATGATGGGAAGATCTAGCACTTACCTCATGGGATCATTGGGCTCACGACCAGACAAGAAAGTCGATACTGCGTCGGCAACATCTCTGTCAGCTGTAACGTCCCATAGTCCATCGCTACCCATGATCAGGACATCATCAGACCCATGTTTGTGCTCAGAGATGTTGTAAACCTTGACCTAAATATGAGAACGATATGTTATCTTGATGCTGTTATGCTTCATATGCCATATATTTATATACAGTATTTTTCGAACTATAAGTCGCACCTGAGTATAAGTCGCATCAGTCAAAAAATACGCCATGATGAGGAAAAAACATATATAAGTCGCACTGGACTATAAGTCACATTTATTTAGAACCAAGAGAAAACATTACCGTCTACAGCCACGAGAGGGCGCTCTATGTCTTCAGTGTAGACTGCAGGAGCACTGAGCGGCATATGGCGCCCTCTTGCGGCTGTAGACGGTAATGTTTTCTCTTGGTTCATTTCTCTCGGTTCATGTCAAATTATTTTAAGTCTCACCTGACTATAAGTCGCAGGACCAGCCAAACTATGAAAAAAGTGCGACTTAAAGTCCGGAAAATACGGTATATACAAAAACTGGTTTGAAATAACATGAAACATTTTGGGTAAACTGTCCATTTAAATCAAGAAGTGACTCAATAACTAGTAGCTAAACGGCTATTTGAATGTGTAAATAAATGACCTTGAGTACAAATATCCAATAATACAGTATACTCACTTCTGGGCAGCAGGATAGGAAAGGTTTGATATGAATGTTGGAGTTGTATACTTTCAAGTCGTGATCCCCTAAACCACGCGTTACTCCAATAGTAGCCATGACTCGAGCCTGAGAACACAAAAAACACACTCACAGCTGGAGATTTATGTGCTGTTATTTTCTATTCATACAAACTTTATCAAACGAGACATTATTCTGGCCTACAACTGGCAGAACATTTTAGCAATTTAACAATTCCCATTTGCAACACCTCACTACTCCGGCTTTGTAATAAATAGCTGTGAAAACTGCAGGAAAATAGCTCCAGACAACTTTATTAGATTATATTTTAGGTCTGTAACAAATGTTACCATTATGCAGCTTCAAATAAAATCCACAGCACCTGGGCTTTTTGAAATTAAAAAGAAGCAGAATTATTCACTTACCTTTTTCCCCTCCCCATAAATCAGCGGGAACTTGAGATCGTCTTCTACAATTGTCTTATATGCCCTGAAATAATAACAGGTAATGGTTATGAATGCAATAAAACCTTGAAGACTTAAAGGAACACTCCACTTTACAAAAAAATAAAAAATAATAGGCTCATTTTCCAAGTCCCCTAGAGTTAAACAGTTGAGTTTTGCCATTTTCGAATCCATTCAGTCGATCTCCGGGTCTTGCGGTAGCACTTTTAGCTTAGCTTAGCATAGATCATTGAATCTGATTAGACCATTAGCATCTCGCTCAAAAATTACCAAAAAGTTTCTATATTTTTCCTATTTAAAATTTAACTCTTCTGAAGTTACATCATGTACTAAGACAGACTGAAATATATATATATATATATATGTATGTGTGTGTGTGTGTGTGTGTGTGTAAATAAAAGAACAATTTATGTAATAAAATTAAGCCTGCTTTAGTTCATCAAATTCAGAATTACCAGCCAGTCATTGTGTGGTCTCTAAATAGCATCTTCTTGCCGAGTTCATTGTGTTGGATACGTCTGGGGAATTCAATATATGTAAACTCATTCCCAAGCAGCTCCGGTTTGAGGAAGCCCTAGACAAAAACAGCACAAATGCGATGGATGTGTAACAGAATTGAAGATCTAATAGAAATGGAGCATGAACAGGATTTGGAATGGAATGGAAATGATATTAGGACAATAACACCAGATGACGCACCAGGTACTGTAGCCGTTGTCTTTCACTTTCTGGTGTGAATTCCGTGGACATTGGGATGACCTCATTGTTTCGGACAATTATAGCTCTGTGGGAAAATAACATTGGGAAGTTTACAAGCATTTCTAAGCAATTTATAAAATACTCGATGATATTGGAAATAGCAAGTTATATATACAGTACCTCCTGCAAATTTTTTCTCATTTATTGATAAAATCCCCTAGATTATCATTATTGCTAACTGTCACAGTAATTGAGTAACTTAGCCAACATCTTTGCAAAATTAACATGGAAAATACTGCTGCAATAACAGTAAAGCAGAAAAAGTATCGTCTCCTTAGAGACATATTAATGTCATCTTTTCATTTCAAGCAACAACAATTTCCTCCATATTTCATTAGATAGAAATATCAGTGTTTTCTGAGGCAAATTTAACACTGTCTAATGTCCTTTTATAACAAAAATACATCACACTCATTAAACTTTTATGATTTGCAAGTTCACAGTCTTAAATGTGCATCTTGGCAAGATTAGGATCGACATTCAGCCTCATTTATTTTGTATAATAAGCTTTTTGATGCACATTCCTTTCTTTTATCTAAAATATGAAGAGCTCTTAGATTGCTAATATAACATGCACATTTATTCACTGTATCTTTTAAGTCCTCCTACCTGCTGTCTCCAGCGTTTGCTACATAGAGTTTCCCCAACAAGTGAATTGCGATCAAGGAACAACAGCCACCGGAGATGCTGAAAGATTCCTTCTCCTTTTCTATCAGGTCATCCTATAGAGTGGGACACAGACACAGATTCAGTTTTCTCTTCTCTTTGCATCTGCACAACAGTCTGTAACATCACAAAATGAATTCTGTGTTTAATGCCCAGTCTTGACGTTTAAACATCTGTGCCAACAAATAAAATAACACATTAATATATCACTGTTCAACTGGACAAATAAATAAAACATATGTAGCTTTTTTATTCATGTTTAAAATGTATACAGTATACAAATAATACAATAATAACTTTAAATTGCAATTTTAAAAACACACAAGAAACATGACATGCTTTAGCAAGGGGTGTCTTAAAATTCTGTTGAATGTTCATTGGCTGCTCGCAAATGTAAAGTAGCCAATAGAATTTTTGAGCAAAGGGATAAATTGTTTTAAATATCCATCAGTTTAAACTATGATTCACTTTTACATTTACATTTGTCTTTTTGAATACATTGACTATTTATTTGATTTTTTAATGATACACAATGCATTATAAAGGTTGCACTTTCAAATTCTATATCAATTTATTATTTGTTACATCTAGTAACATCTAAACATGAATTAAATAATTTGTTTCAAATATCAGTTTACTTTTGTATTTTTGAATAAACTGATAATTTCTTTATTTTATTTTCAATTTGCACACCTAGTCCTTCATAAGAAAGTCCACAGGCATATCTTATGATTCAGAGTTCTCACCATCTGTCTGAAGGCGGTCTCTATGATCCCCATCACCAGGCTCTCCACACTGATGTCTTTCTCCATGTGGAACCGCGGCTCATCCAGGAGCCCATCTTGCTCCTCTCCATCTAAGCAGGCTCCTTTCTTCGCCTCAGCCTGGAAGGGACTCCCGTTCTTAGCCAGACAGATAGGTGGAGGGCTGTTTTGATTTTCCAGAAGATGAGCCACATCACAAAGCCGATCGCGGATGATACGTTGCAGAAGTTTGGATGCCATGAGAGCAGCACCAGATCCGGCGTGCCCATCAAACACTCCCCAGAAGTGCATGGGAATGCCTGTGGTGTCCTGAAGAGATGAGAAAGAGGACAAGATGTGTAACTTCTGCACCATTAGCAGCATGAAACAGAACTGCAAAAAACAATAACTTTTTATCCCTCCTGTACACTATGTTCACAATGTTCAAATAAACAGGTCTTATAAACTGTCTTATATAATACACTCAATTGGATACGTTGATTGATGTATTATTTATTTGTTTGTTTTTTAGTAACAATTTATATAAACTATATAAAATACAATATATATAAAATTTACTGAAATTATATAAATTATTAAATAAGTAAATATATGTACATTTAAAAATACATAACATTTATAAATAAGTATAAATAAAATTGGGTGTATTCTTTTAAATAATTGATTATTTAAAGAGTTTATTTAGAATTTATTTATTTGTTTGTTAGAATAATTGATTATTATTAGTAATTATAATATATATAATTTAACACATAAAATATACAATATATATATATATATTTAAATATAATATAATGATATATAAAGAAATAATGTACATTAAAAAAATCTAAAATATACATAATTTTTTTATTTATTTATTGAGAATTACTTTTGAAAAGATGTGTTTTATATTTATGCTCTTTAAGATGCTTCATAATGTTTTATTTACAGTTTCTACCAGTAGAGGCTAATTGGCTCATGCTAACTAGCTGAACATTGACCTCTTGCTTCAAACAAACAGAGTAAAGTTTAGAAAGAGCCACAAAACCACAATATTTACACTCTTTGGGAGCTCAATCCTTAGTGACTCACTTTTTTATTATTATACGTTTCCTCTTTAATAATTTGCCATTCCAAAATGTAGTAGTTTTAAATAAAGCAATCACATTTGCAAATTAGTCTGGGACACAGATCAGTAATACAATATAGAACATTTTCAACAGAAAACTTCTGACACAATAGACCAGTCAATATCAAGTATTTCAGAGCGCAATATAAGATGGCACAATAACATGTAAAGTCTTTTCAAAACCACAGGGGGGCATCTAGACCCATTGCATAGATTTTCTAGAACTACCCTCCAATCTCAATTTCTTGTCTTTACTTGTTGATGAGATTAACTCCGAGAGCTTACACTTTCTCAGTCATGTCAGATCAGCAGCCAGCTGGGAAGGCTGTAGCTGGATCTCTGATTCTAAAGAGCAAGACGTCCAACTCCAGTGAATACATGGCCTTGCTATCTTTTTATCTGCCTGTTTGTCTGTATATAGACTCTTGCGGACAGGCAGCACAGCAGATGATGGGATGATGTAATTGATTTAGAGCAGTTGAGAGGGGTATTAAGTGGGGAAGCGCAACGCCATATGATGCAAGCAGAAGAGAAGTGAGAGGTCAGCGTCCTGGTTAACAAACTCTTGTGAGTAAACACTGCTGGAGATTAACAGTCCATTTGATCATTTTCATCCAGGATAGGTGAAAACACTACCTAGACCTCATCACATGATCAAAACTCTCACACGGAAAAAAAGAAGTTTCACTTCAACATGCTTGCTGAGACACAAAGGCTTTTGAATGTCAGCTTGCATTGGAAACTTCAGCTTCATTTATATAATTTTAGATCTGCGATTATGCAGTGAAGCACACAGTGCTGTTCTATATTTTGATTTGGTTTTGAATAACTGAGTTTGGCAAGATAGCTCTGAGCAGTGTACTAACAGAGAACCAGAACAAGTTTATTGGTAGACTGGTGCATTTCAGATGACACACTACCAGCTTTGGTAGGCACCTGCTCTATTTCTGACTTCAAAAGGTAGTCAGTCAGTACACTTGTTGAAAGCTATTTTACCTTTCATAAAGATCACCAAGGGGGTTGGTTCAGAACTGAATTTTGGTAAATTTCAAGAACTTCATTGTTCTGTAATGTAGTTTCAAAATGGCAGGCTTTCCAGTTATATCTGGATTTTCTTTCAATTTAGATTAGATTTGATCAACAGATGCCTGAGCTCAATGAGATCTCTAGGATCAGTTCAGTGCTCCATCAGTAAGCTAAATCTTTCATAATCTTACCTGAGACCAGTTTTATCCAGTTCAATTGATCCACAACAGTTCCATAAATATTGATACCAAGAACTGAATCACAGTGAAGAGCCCTTCACTATTGATTTGAAAATATTTGAATATTTTCATGCAACCAACAGTCTACATCCTGCATTGGTCATTTTAGGATGCTGTGTCAAAGACTTACTTACCCCACCGTCCTCCACTAACATGGAGCAGCGCTGCTGCTTACTACTCATCTTCCTGATATACAGCAGCTCACAGGAAGCCTGGTCTTCATTCAGCATGCTCTTCCCAGCATTTATCACCCTGAAAGAGAGACCAAAACACTTATTTAAAAAGAATTGAAATATTATCACAATAAAAAAGAAATCTATTTTAATATATTTTAAAATGTAATTTATTTCTAGGATGCAAAGCTGAATTTTCAGCATCATTACTCCAGTGTTTAATGTCACATGGTCCTTCAGATATCATTCTAATATGCTGAATTGCTCCAAACTATTTATCAATGTTGAAAAAATGCAGAAACCATTCTTTGATTAATAGGAAGTTCAAAACAACAGTATTTATCACACATACACACACGTAAATATATATATATATATATATATATATATATATATATTTTTTTTTTTTTTTTTTTATTATACTGTTTAAATACTTATCTTTAAGCAGTTTAAATAATGCTGTATGGAGCTTTAAATTGTCAAGGATTTATTTTACAAGAGAGGGAAAAGAGTATCTCGGAATGACACAGTAATCTGATCCGCCAAGCAGAGCTGGTCTGCAAACCTGATCCATATATGAAAGCATACAGTGAGAGATTAATGGAGTTTAGAGTGTAAAAGAACAAATGATGTCAAAAGGATCATGATCAGTGCTACACTGCAATACTGCACAGTATAGTCTCATAATTTGTAGTATAAAGAGTGTATGTCTTTAATGATGAGAAAAACATGTAAAGTTTTCCTCATCAGATGCAACATGCAAGCACACAAAAAGTTGTTTGTGTGAATGGTTTGACAGAGACCAGGTAATGTACAATGCAGTGAGTGACACAATGACCTTCGCTGTTTGCTGCAACCATGCGTCAAAAATAAACAGCTAAACAATTCCATTATGATAGGGACACAATTTATAGTTTATAATATTTATACACTAGCAGGTTCTGTGTTCTATTAGTAATTTGTATAACTATGTACACACACACACACACACACACACACATACACAAACACACACACACACACACACATAAGCCCTTGTCTGTCTTTGCAGGTGCAACTAATTGTGTTCACTTAAAATAACTTTCAGATATGACATCTATTATGCAGCTGAATAACATTTCTAGTATGACGGCAGTCTCACATGGAGAGAAACATAAAGCCATTATTTCCTAAATCTGGATTATAAAAAGCCATTTTCTTCCTAATCTGCTGAGAGCAGAAAGATGCTTCAGAGACCACAGCCATGACCCAGCAGCCCTCACCAGATATTTAGAAATGTTAGGGCTTTCTCTTCAAAAGTTTGTGACTATTACTCAATATTTTTTCTACAAATGGTTCACTAAGCAGTTCAAAAGTCCAGACTGATTATTTAAGCTCTGGCCATGGAAAATAATCAAAAGCGTTACCAGAAAGCAAGCCAGTCTTGGGAACACAACAGTACTTGTATCAAATAATTCAACATATCAACTAAATTAAAAATGTAAATGATTTTTAAAACGTTATAGCCACAATCAGCATAATTGTAATGTATAAACATAAATTTTTTGTAAAGCTGCTTTGAAACAATGTTTCGTGAAAAGTGCTTTACAAATAAATGTGAACTGAATTATGCTACACATTAGACTCAGCTGACAAAGTCCCACTATGAGCTCTTCTCAAAAGAGGAAGTCTCTCCTTGCAGCAAGTTCCTTCCTCTGAAGTCACTTTACTTCTGTCAGGTCAGGTTTCAAAACAGTACAATTTCTTTAAATGAAAGTAACACTTAAAATGGAACATTATGATTTTGAAGTGACACAACCGTACATGTACTACAAAGGAAGCAGAACTAAAGTCATGTGGAAAATACAGAGTGCAATGAGGTAAAGTCACAAAACTGAACCCTTTTGTAGCCTGTTGTGTTCCTACAGACCAAAAATTCACAACTAGGGTTTCCTGTCTCGGGTGACTTTGGTTAACTGACAATGGTTTGTCAGCCTTTAGAAGAGCAGTCAGTATTCATCATGTTAAGACACTTTTCTGAAGGATCCCCTTTTCTTACATTAAAAAAGAGGGGCTAAAGTCTATTTTTAATAATGTTCTTGATCATGTCAGCATGATGGTAAGTTTGTGTAGCACACTTTTAGTGCAAACTATTTTGTTTACCTGTCACAATCAGAAAAAAAAGGTTAGCATGAGCCAGTAAACCTACTGGTGGACAGAAAGAACAGACGGCTATTCAAAATGAGTTGTATATTGAAAAAAATATATAATATATATATATATATATATATATATATATATATATATATATATATATATATATATATCTTTATTAATGGTGGGCATAGATAAATTTTTTTAATCTAGATTAATCTCACTGTGATCTTGAAATTAATCTAGATTAAAATGGCTCATTCGAAATTCTGCCGAAGGCATTCAGAATATGTGTTACCCAAATAAAATTGACAAACAGTAAGTCTTTGAGAATGGGTTTATCAAGCTAGGTGGTACATTAGAAAAGGGGCTCATCTCCTGTTTCCAAAATGCATCACAAAATGCTTGAAAAAGCTGTAAACTAATTCTACATTGCACAAGGTGCAAACAACCTTACGCCTGTTTCACACCAATGTTTACGTTTTTTTCAAGTTTGTAGGTGTCAAAGTACAGAAACCAAATAATTAAATGTAAAATAGCACTGGATAGTCTTCAATGTAAAAATGAAATATACAATCAAACCTACATTTATTCAGACACCTTCAACATTTCTCACATTATTACAGTTTTGCTATATATATCAAAAATAATAATAATTTTTGGTTTGACTGTTAAAACTACAAATTCAGTCAACAGCAGTGAGTGATTTTCTTTCATTTTCTAGGATTAAAATTACAGCAGCCAGTAGCTAAATTAGGCGCGGTCCCTTTAAGAGACCATGAACGCATCCAATATAATACACATCCCATTTTTTCCCTCAACTGTTTACTTTCACTTAAGAAATAACGGCCATTTTTTTTTCGAGCATAATTTCCAAGGTGGATATTTTGACATATTTTGTATGTATTTGTCGGCACAAGAGCAAAATTAAGCAAATTCGATGTTCAAGTGCTTTGAGACGCCTTTCTCTTTGCAGAAGACAGCTCGGTACAGTGTCGCTGTCCATGATACGCGTCTCTCTCTCTCTCTCGTGCGCGCCGAATACAGCGCACGAGTAACAGCTACTCTGTTCAGCTTTTCCACGTCTTGTGTTTGGATGCTTTAATGTTTAAATCGACAACCGGTAAGGCGTAAAAACATGTGAAAAAGATAAGCTTTCGTGACGATGCGCAGCAGTGGCCCGTCAACTGTCCTGAGCATCTTTTTAGGCTGGCCTCAGCGAGTCGGTTATATAAAATATCAAGGTGAAAGTCATAATAGCTTGCTTAGTATAGACCCAGCTCCCAACCCAACTTTGAGAATAGATTAACGGCGATATTTTTTTTATCGCCCGATAAGAGTCTCGCGTTAATGCAGCACGTTAACGCCGTTAACGGCCCACCACTAATATATATATATATGTGTGTGTGTGTGTGTGTGTGTTTTTAATGGCATTTAAAAAACCAAAGCTGGAATAGTGTGTAAATTCCAAATTAGATCAAAATAATGTTTGACATCATTGGACTGACACTTTCAGAAGAGCATCAATAAAGCAATGCATTTTCAGGCATATACACCACATATGTAAACATGTCTTCATTTAAAGACATTCAAAAGTCCATTTTATCAGTCCTAGATTTATAAAAATGTACCCCAAGTTATCATAATCTATGTCAACACAGGAAATGAAAACTATCCTTCCTCATGCGATAAAAGCGGCTATAGAGTATTCTTAATCAAAACCAATAACCACTTTCAGTGACTTTATAAAAGAAAATTACTATTTGCGTTGTATAATAGTGTATAGTTTTATCTTCACATTGCTGTGAGCTCAGGAGAGGGATGCAGCTTTAATATAACTCGAAACCTGATGAGCAATTCTTCACCTCCACCCACTGTGTTTAAGAATAGAGAATAAATGAAAACCTATTTATGGCACTGTGTATCTTGAATTGTGCCTGCTGACTTTAAAAAATCCAAAAACCAAAGAAATAAAAGAGTATTCCATTATTTAGCTGATTAATATTGTTTGCACTGACCCATCCTTCAATAGCCACACACAAATTTGCCATGCAAACTGTTCAGCTCAAACTGAAATGATTTTTGAAGGTATTCTTTAATACAAAAAAATGCATGATTTCAAAACTGACTAGGTTTCACTATACAAAATAGTCAATGCACAGTGTCAGCATGCTAAATAAAGCAATGTTGCTAAAGATATCAAGACTGAAACATGAAAGGGGAAAAACAATCTACATAAACTAGTCTAACTCACTAATTGACTAGTTGTTGGGTGACTGAATCCCCAAAGAGAACCAGAGAATCTAATTTACATTTAGTGACAAGAACTCATCTATTGTGGCGTGGGTGCTCGCTGGATCTGTTTAACTTTGCCAACTTGGCAACACCATGTTCATAGAAAGCCAGTCTCCTGGAGACACAGCGGATGATTCAGCAATATCCTATAAAGAATAAGTGTGTGTGTGTGGGATTAAGAGTAAAAAACAGGAATTGAGCGATCTGAGTAGTCTAGGTCCGGGTAATTTGAAGCTCACATTATGTCTTTAAAAGTACAGTAAGTGATTTTTGAGAAATGCTGTTTAAAGTGGATCGGACCATGCATCAAAACACACTTCTAGCTGATCACCAGTAAGGGGCATGTCCACTCATGATAGGGCAGATAAAGGTGTGATCTTTTTGGGTAGGGGTGTGTTTCTATTTTGCGATTTCAAATATCAACAGCATTTCTCAAAAATCACTTACTGCACCTTTAAGATTCTGTCAGACTATAAAAGGGATGGTTTGCTTTCATACACAAACCTGTATGAATTTCTTTCTTTTCGGTAACTGAATAGGACAAATTTGTAAGGAATTTAGCTGTCTGCAATTACAATGAAACTTCACAAAAGTACAAAAGCTGTATAAAGGTATTATAAAATATTATTGTGTGCTGTAGTCTTATTTAGTCTTATGAAGCCTCACAATAGCATGTGTGAGAGAAACAGATAATTAATTAATTGTTTGGCATATTCTGAATCCAAAGAATCTGTTGATTCAGTTAATAAAACCATTCTGAATGATTCATTTATGAATCTAAACGATCTGAAACTCAATTCCTGACTCAGTGACATCTGGTTAACATTATCAATAGACTTTAGCCAGTATGGCGCAATATTAAAATTTTTGACAGTTTCGAAAATTGGGTGTTCTTAAAATTACATGATCTAGGACCTTTATATAGTGCGTGCTAGGGCTGCACGATATTGGGAAAAAATTACATTGCGATATTTTATTTATTCACCGATATATTTTGCGATATGAAATCTAATGAAATTTTTTCTTACAAACAAAAATGGGGTGAGCACACTTACAGTTAATGAATAATGGATCAACTACGACAGCCTACATCCCACATCCTGCGATGTGACTATCGTGGATTCGTACTTCGCAATATCGATGCTTAAACGACTCAACGTGCAGCATGCCATTGTAAAAAATGCCTCACAGCCACATTTTCATCCATATTAAATTCAATAATGCATTTAACCTGATGAAAGTCTATGAAGACTGTATTCTAGTGTATTTGGTCTGTCTTCAAACCATATCGAACAAGATATATATAGAACACTTCCATGGTACTTTTATGGTGCTTTTACTTCTGGAAGCTTTAGTTCTCAAATAATTTGAATTGCATGGAAAACAGCAAGTATACAGTCTTCTTGTGTTTTTCTAGTTGCATATTTTATTCTGAAATGCATCATATTAGAACTAAAAGTGACTGTGAAGATGTTCACAGATGACGGAGCTAAAACCTTTTGTTTATAACTTTACTTTTGTTTGCTAGCATGTGTATGTGAGCACATACCCAATCTACCAGCTACAAAGTCTGTTTGTTTCGACACTTGAGAGAATGCACTCAGTTTCAATTGCTGTCATCACACGGCCTCAAACAAAGATCTCCTCTTGTACTGTGGTTAATAATAGATTAAATAACCAGAGGCTAACCAGGCTAATTTCAGTATCAGGGTCTGTTCTCACTCAGTCTCTTTTTCTTCATCTAGCTCTTCCTCACACTGGGCTCAGAGAAGGTCTATGTCGCATAAATATTAAAAATTTCCCAAACAACCTAGCTTTATCTTCATTAATATGATGGGACGATATTACTCAAAGACTGCGTCATCATCCTGGCTTTGATCTTGGCCACTGTCTGTAAGTATGGCCTTGATCTTCACTCAACAGATCATGCTGAAACTCAGGGATCTTATTCCTTATGACCATGACTTTTCCTGTTGCTGGTATTTACTGCATAAAAATAATAATAATAATCTTTTGAGAATACAACTTGAGTCCTTTATCACCCATTATTCACCTGTATCAATGTGACGTTACTGAAATATTTTTGCTTACATCTTAAATAAATAGTTATTATTAATTATTAATATATAATAAAAAATGTATTGCTAAATATTATATTGTTAAAGAGACTGAAATAAATCTAAAACGTACTGTACAATCTTATTACGTTGTTATTATTATATTAAGTTGATACTATATAACAAACTTAAGCATACAGTACATCTACGTAGCATTCACAATCACTTATTTCGATCAACATCAGTTTGCTTCCACCAAATGTTCTTTACGATTTACGATTTTCTTAGTTGGGAAATCAAAATAATAGTAATAAGAATATTATTACTATTATTTTGATTTCCCAACTAAGAAAATCGTAAATCCTTAGCTTTTCCTTGGTAATGATACCATTAAGTTCACTTTACTCCTACATGACTCGATTGCACCAATAATACAGGGCTTTAGCACATAAAGTGCATCACTGGAACCTGGGACAATGTTTCCATTTGTCTCCCTCTGAGCATAACTAGAGTAATACACAATGACATTTTCAAGATTTTTTAGACTCGTGTAGGCCTGGAAATCAGGCATTTGCAGGTTTTTCAAACTGTATGTTGTCTCAGCTGCACAAGCAATGGGAACGCACTGTACTGTGATACACTGTACCTCCTCCTGTACTGTGGTAAAGATACATTCAACGAGTGCTACAGTATCCTACGCATAAACTATGTGTATGACCTGACACGTGCCCCATTTCCATGTTTAAAATGTAATGATTAGCTCAGTAAACTGTAAGCTACGTCATCAGTGCAGGTATAACGCATTCCAGGGAAAACTGACTCTAGAGGGTTTGGAGGAGGAGGATGATGAGCTATTGCCCTTGGTTAGGTGTGACATATAACCTTCCACGCCAATGACGTCACTCCAACCGTACCAGTTCAACCAACAATTCATTTATTATGCGCATCTAAGACAAAAATACACAACTCACTCCGCGTAACCCGTTCGCCAGGGCAGCCTGCTGTCTCTCTTGAGCGTGATGACCGGTCTGGTCGCGTGCTCGGTGGAGTACTGCAGCAGCTCCGGTGTCAGGTCCAGAAACTCGGGTCGGCTGTACGGGAAGCGCGGCGGCAGCCCGTCCGTGCCGCCGTTCTGCGCGGATCCGTGCTGCTGCGGATGATGGTGGTGGCCGTGCGGGATCATTCCGCCCACCAGCGAGGACATGGCATTTTTAACTTTGCTTATCATCGCAATGAAATATATGACATCAGCGGCGCGCGAGCAACGGTAATCCTAACGATATAACGCTATACGAGCCACGCAGCAAAAACAAAACGCACAAAAGCAGTTCAGTCGCGATGCAGGAAGCGATTGACCCCATGTGACGATTTGACAGAGAATGTTTTCCTCATCGAAAAAATCGTCTCCCTGCAGAGTGTGTTTCATCACCCGAGAGGCTTATATCCGCCTATAGCACTCTCAGCCGACCAGCCAGTGAACGCACACAGTGGCCACAGAATTATACGATGAATTCAGGGGGGGGACTATTTTTTTTATTTTAAGGAATTAATATTTTCAATGAAATTAATAATATTATTATTAATAATAATAATAATAGTAATAATAAGGGTTTATCTACCAATTTTGTTATTAGCGCAGTATAAATTAATAATTTAAAACAATATATTTTTTTCATTAATACATTTTGAAAATTGCATTAATGAAAACATGCACCATAACAACGATGTTTTTGCATGTTTTCATTAATGTCATTTTATTTTATTAATGATACAAACATAATATACGTACAATACAAATGTTTTTATTAATATTTATATTAATAATATTTTCGTATTTATGACTTATGGAATTTCTTAATTAAAGTTTTGTTTTATATTTCAATTAGAATAATAATAATAATAATAAAAATAAATAAATATAAGGTTAATTTCAAGACGAAATCTGTCAAGGTTCTCCAAGTTGTCATTAGCACTGTAAAAATTAATAATTTAAAACATAAAAAAAAATCAACATTTTTGTTATTGTAATATACATATATAATAATATACTTACATTTATTGGAATAAATATACCTATACAGTATATATATATATATATATATATATATATATATATATATATATATATATATATATATATATATATATATATATATATATATATATATATATATATATATACATTTTACTTACAATGGAAGTGGCTGTTTACTGGGTGAGTAAACAATGACAGATTTTACATTTTAAAATTAAATTAAATGTAAAATTAAAAATTTTAATTTAATTTAATTTTTAACAATGACAGATTTTATTTATTTTAGGGAACTATTCCTTTAAAACGCAATACATGAAACAATTTACTGTTTTGATAATAACAACAGGCTATAAAACTTTGGTTTGCAGCTTTAAATTGTGTAAAAGTTGATAATTAGCCAGCTGGCTAACACATTTACATTTGCAGAAATGTTGATTGATGTGTGTTGTACTTATAAATAATTGGGAAAAAAGAAAAGTATGTGTGTTAAAGGAAAGGTGTACTTTCATAAAGGACTGGGTTTAAGATTTTAATTTATGACAATATCAACAGGCTAAATAAATGACAGACAGACAGACAGACAGACAGACAGACAGACAAACAGATAGATAGATAGATAGATAGATAGATAGATAGATAGATAGATAGATAGATAGATAGATAGATAGATAGATAGATAATGAAAGGCCTACAATGAAAGCATATATATATATATATATAAGTGAACTGTCCTTTTAAGACAAAATACAGGATACACTCTCTTGTATGTGGATATCAAATGTGACACATTAACATGACATTTTGCATAATTAAAACATCTTTGCAGTCAAATGTGTCTTTGACAAGCTCTCTGGGAGTGCAGTGTTTCCCATGAGATGCCTTGAAGTGAAATGATGCACTAATAACTATATATGAAGCCCCGTGGCTTTGTTTTCTCAGTGACACAGTCAGAAACAAGAGAAATATGCCAAATCAAAGATGCCTTCAGATGTTTGCTGTACTCTCAGAACACTGATGTGCTTCTTCTGAAGGATTCTCTCTGCTCTTCTCTATCTTCTGAGACCATGAAGTGTCAATACAGCCTGTCCTGTTGATTAATGTGCCACAGGTAAACATTTCAAATACCACGTCTGATACTTTTATCATAAAAGTGTGTCAAGGTTTGCCACACTGTTTCTCTTTCATCAGACTCGCAGTTTGATAGAGGCTAAACCGACCTGTGGTTTACACCACACGCTTCCTGTCTGCATGCAGCATCTAGATCAAGATTCTAGATCAAGATTTTAATTTACGACACTATAATAACAGGCTAAATAGAGATAGATAGATAGATAGATAGATAGATAGATAGATAGATAGATAGATAGATAGATAGATAGATAGATATTCTCAAGTATATAACAATAAAAATAATAATTTTCTCTCTCCATCCATCTCTATCTCTTTCCCTTTGTGTTCTCTCTCAGTTTCTCAAAACACAGAAATGAAGCAGCTACTTGAAAACAATCATCTTTGAGTGTTATCTTCGTTATTAACATTGCCCATAAGAGTAATTTACATTTAGTTGCCTAGCAGGCATCTTAATTCAGGCTGACTATGCTGAGAGCAGCTCTTAGTCATAGCACATACACTTATATCTGTTTATTCATCACACTAGTTTGGGCCCAATACTGCATAGGATGCAAAATGAATGTGGCCAGAAATGTGGAAGAAATAGTTCACATAAACAGATAATGATTCTTTTTCAATGTTTGTCACATAAAATGACTTTACAAAACTTCAGAAGACTCACTAGTCTTACTCATGTAGTATAGCACACTACTTCTATGGTGCTGTTTGATAGTTTTGTGCTTTATTAGATCTCTAGTTCTTAAACTAGGTCAGGGGTGACAAACTCAATTCCTGGAGAACCGGAGCCCCGTAGAGTTTTGTTCCAACCCTGCTCCAACACACATACCATGTAGTTTCCAAATAAGCCTGAAGAACTTGATTAGTTGTATCAGGTGTGTTTAATTAGGGTTGAGCCTAAACTCTGCTGGGCTTCGGTCCTCCAGGAACTGAATTTGACACCACTGATCTACCACTGATCAATTTGACACCAATTGACATTTTCACTAAAGGATTGTTTCTCGCTTCTTTGATTTTGGATCAGTTTTTGAGTTCACATAATTACAGAATTTTGCATCAGCATTGTTCTTTGTCACTTATTAAGCAAGTTCCAAAGATGAAGAAGAGGCAAGAGTTCCAAAAAACGAAGGGAAGTTCTATAATGAAGATAATCCACACACATTAACAGAGTGTACCAAAACACATACGACAACCAACAATGAACAGAAAATCAAGAGGAGCTTAAATACACAGTGATGATGAATCAAAATAATGACAAACAGCTTTGATGATTAATAAGTGTCTATGCAAACAAATTGACAGGAAACTGTGGCTGGAAACTAGAACAAAGGAAACAGTAAAGTGATGAGAAACAAACTAAAAGTCCTTGAAAATGAAACGAACCAGACATAACTGTGACATTTTTAGCTTAAGTGTTTTTCAAACCACATCATAATATTGTATACGCTGATCTGTTTATTGGGAGAGATGGTAAGGATAAGTTGGACTATAACTAAAAAAACTAGTTTTCCTTGACTTTTTGTACCTTAAACTTATACTTTTTCAGTTGTGCTTATTATCACAGTATATCATTTACACCCCAAGCTTGATTTTAAAAAGAAGAAAACTAGATCAAATTCTCAGGCATCCCTGAAGTATTCCAAGCCTCATTCTCATTCTAAGCTAAAGACTGACATCTTCTGACTTTCACATGAAATTGCAAGTACTTGCCCAAACAACCAAATCATAAACCTTTCTTTTATTTTGTTTTATTGCACTGATAATCATACATGTTTCTTTCCCATTCGGTTAAAACCTTAGTTATGAAACCTAGAATTTTGCCAACTGAAATATTTCTATTTTCTTTTCAACAGGAAAAACATTAAAGTGTGAGGTACAGGATCCTCCCTTCTGACTGGCTGCAGGTAACAGGTTATATTATGAGAATCTTTTGATTACAGTGTAAACGAGCACACAGTAATGTGTAGATATGTCTCCATGCTTGCGTGTTGTGTACCTGATGCATTATGTTGGCAATAACAGGAACTCACACTGAATTATTGATTCACTGCTGCTTTCCCCCGAAACCATTACTTCCTCATTCTCAACATTACCCTTCAGATGTTTTTTTTTTTTTTTCTTAAAGCACATGACTAGCTGGACTCATCTCTGCAGAGACTCTGTTAGTTCAAATGCAGGACACTGTGCCATCTCATTTTAGACTCATTAAATATAGCTGTTAAGAGTGGAGTACATTTCAGTCTGCCTAGATGTGAAAAAAATAATGCTGTTCTAAAATGGAATTTCCAAGAAAAGGGTGAATGATGCATGAAATTAGTGAAAGGAGATGCCTATGTTTCAGAAAATGTAGACCGACCACCTCAGGAGGTCATATTAAATATTATATAACCTCCATTCAATATACTTTAAATTTGCAATATTTAAAACAATGTTTCATTTGGGATATGTTTAAATACAATGTAAAACCTAGAGCTGAGTGGCTCATAATTTCTTTAATAAAAAATTATGAAATCATAATGTAATGTTTAATTAAATTGCACATTTTCTACAACAAACTGAAATAAATGTAAAAGATGATGAAAATGATGAGGCCGTTGCAGATTGTAATTTTGGATACAGCTTAAAAGACCTGGTGGGTCTTTTTTATGTATACATTTTATGTCATTTTATAACTGATCAAACAGTTCTCACTGCAGAAATGAGTAAAAATATTGTGTTTGGGTACATAATGGTTAGAGTTAATAGATGAAATGCCTTAAATACACAGTGTACTTTCACACACCCTTGCGAAAATGTACTTAAAATACTTAAAAAAATGATATGCTTAAGTGTGATTTTTCAGACACTTGACTGCATGTCATTTATAATTAAATCGAAATTTTTAGTAAAAATGTATATTAAAAGCAATTAATTAAATTTAGAAGCACTTTTTGACCTACTTAAATAAGACTTATTTAGTATATCTTCATATGTAATTTCCTAATTACTTCTATAATCTTGCTTACTATGTACTGCAAGCATTCATGGTAAACTATAATATGTTAATTCTATTGAAAATTGTATGTCATGGATTTGCACACATTTGTAATGAAGTTGGAATTTTGTAAATATATTAAAGTAAAATATAAATCAAAGAACACTATACTTGACATCAGGGCCGTTTGAAGGAATTTGGGGGCCCCAAGCAAAATGGACATAGAGGCCCCCCGACACCCCCCCCCCCACACACACACACACGCAAAGCCTACAGGAACCACAGCATAGCCATACAGTTTAAGTTCACCCGCACTTTATATAAATTAAAAAAAGTTTACAGTGCAAAAACTGCTTGAAAAAATAGTTTGGTGGGAATTCAATAGTGATTTGCACTGTTTTTTTTTTTTTCTTCTAATAATATGACAGCACAAACTTAGTTTAAACTCTGGGCTGTGCAGGATATCAGCTATAATTATAGAGCTTTTGGTACTTTGTGCTTTATAGAGGAAAAAATCAGCACTGAGAAGTGATGCATCTGTTGATGTTGAGGATGAAGTTGATGGTGTAGCTGGGAAATAATTTAAACAAAAATCTGAAATTACCTGTGAAGTACGTTTTACCATTTCACTGTTAGCATATTGAAAGAGGTCACTATTACCAGCTCAGGGGTAAGTTAAATGAACAACTAAGTTTCCTTTTTTAGATTTTTTTTAAATGGATAGAATGCAATGCATACATAAAAAAAAAAAAAACATTTAATTATTAATAATTGTTTCTCTGTCTGTACTTGTACTTTGAACAATGACAATAAGTTGACAGATGAATTAAGTGCATTTAAGTGCCATTCAGGTGGGTTTTTAAATAAAGCATTTTCTGAGATGCACATTAAACACCAAACATTAATTTATCTTTTAATTATTGAAAATTAAGCAAACTAAAGTTTTTGTTAAGAGCAGTTCTGTAGATGTTGTTCATGCGTTCACATCCTTATTTAGTGAGACATCAGACGCGAGACTGAAATCACCGCGAGCGTCACGCGCGCTTCAGTTCGTCTTCAAGGAAGACGCGCTTCTGCTCCTTTCATTAACAGAGACACGCAGAACATGCAGGATTCATATTTAAACAGACTGTTCCTGCTTAATATTTACAGATGTTAGTCCGTATCGTGGTTTGATGTAAGTGCAATGACCTATTTTTAATTCATTCATTCAAAATTTGGCACATTACGTGTCATTCTGCGTTAAACTGTAAATTCCGTTTTTATGACTGGATTCCGCGATTCTTGCAATCGAAACACGCCACGACGTTCTCTTTATGTTTGCCTGAGTCCTCAAATCAAAACACTTCTGACTCCTTGCAGTCTGCGATTTCTGATCTGCGTTTTCCTTATCCCGTTAAAAAAAAAACATATTACAGTAACCATATTCCTTCCGTTCGAAAAAAAAAAAAGCAGCGATCACTTGACTTGGTTGGCCTGCTGCTGTCAGCGACAACTGAGAGGGGCCCCCTTGAGGGGGATCCCAATAACAGTGTCATTAGATGTTACTGCATTGACGATCAAAGGGGCGCTCACACAGTGTCGTTGCATTTTATTCTTAACCAGTCGTTGTCTTGGGGCCCCAGGTCAGCTCGGGGCCCCAAGCAATTGCTTGGTTTGCCTGCCTTGTTGCGACGGGCCTGCTTGACATGTGGCTATACAATATGTTAATAAACACATCAAAATAAGTGTACTTCTTTAAAGCTTGACAAAAGATGATTAAAAAATGATTACTTCTATGTACTTTAAAGTAAAAAAACCTGTACTTTTTAAAAGTGTACCTTGAGAGCGTTACTGTATGTGACATTGTCATGAAAGTGTACTCTCTTAAAATAATATACATTGTATAAATACATTTTGCAAATAGATTTGAAGAACACTACACACATTCAACAGCACACTTTTTTTTACAAGGGCACTCAAAAAATACTACTGCATTCAGTCTTCGACACACAATTGCTATATACGTCTAAGCAACAGCGGTGTGATCGACACAATAAAGAAACAATAAAGATATCTCAGGAAACATACAGTATACATTTCATCTTAGAGGCTTAAGTTTCATCCTTAAGGGGATGTCTAAATAAAGATGGCTCACAAATAAATAAGAACAAAAATATGAGCAGTCCTTAACCTCAGCATAATGCAGATTGCCAAGCCACTTGTCACTAGTTCTCATGTGCTTTTCACTAACAGTTTTGTAAACCATTTGAATTCAGAATTTGTGCAAATGACCCAGTGCATGTTATTGCAAACATTCACATATGTTATTTCACAATCATGTCATGCATTGTACTAACCTGGATATAGTGGTGCTCTGCTGCAATTTTGTTTTGATGCAATGCCATCAATTCTTTGAGAATATTACACAGCCAGTGAAGATGAAGCACCTACAGTGCAAAGGTTATGTAACGCAGTACACAGACACACATCCATCACTGATAATGAGGACAGATCACACCACAATTCAGCTCCTTCATGTTCTTCATCTTTTATGTGCTACACCACCAAAGCTGAGGATGCTTATATTGGATAAACTGCGTTTCTGTTTACTAGTTTTGGATCAGTTTGCTCAATTTCATATAGAACATAAAGCACAAAACATCAGTGCTGTTCATCTGAGCATAAGGGCTGCAAATGTTGGTAGTTTTCGAAATCATATCATTATTTTAAATGGCCAACATGTTAGTCTGTTTGGGTGAATTAAGAAAAGCAACACAACAAGAACATGTCTTGTATATATTACACTATAAAATATAAAAAACTATAAAAGCATATTTTAGGACCATACATTAGTATAGCACATTCCCCACTTTGCTTCAGTTACCATTACTGCAATGAAACCTGCTATGAGAAACAAAAATCTTAAATTAATTCCTTAATTAATTTATTTGAAGTACATGGTATTATTGTTTTATTCCTGATTTCTCATTATCATAATGCAAAATAATAATAATATTATTAATAATAATAAATAAGAATACAAATTCTGTTTTGTGCAGCAGGAATATGCAATGCATTTTATTTATTTATGTGAACAATAATATATTTTAATTTAATTTCAGTAAAAGAATCACCTTTGCGAACAAAAAGGTTTGCAAACAGAGACATTACGGTAATGAGAATGTGTTTAATTGTCATTAGAAAAATGTTCTTTAATGCAGATGATATACACTATTTTTTTTTTTTTTTTTTCAATTTTAGGGTAAAATTAGACTTGAACATATTACCTGTTGAATGTTGACTTCATGACTACATTTAAGTCATGAAACGACCTGATTTATTTGTCTGTTTAAAAAAAGTTCTTAAAATGGACCAGCGCTACAAAAGGCAACAACAGCAGCAAAAATCATTGATGGGTTTGTGTAGGGCATGGTGCATCAGTGGGAGGGTTTGTTTATGATGCTAGTAGAGTGTCTGTTCATTAAAGGTGAGCACTAATGTACTGTGCATCATCCCTGAGCCAAAGCAATCACTGACCTCATTGATTATTCTTCCCATCTGCTTCGTATAGAAGTGGGAAGCCAGAGCAATCTGATGAAGTCATAATAGTACTGGAATTACCATGTGGAGCCAATATCAATAGCAATATCAAACTCAGTAGTAAGTGCAAATCAAGCTGGAACTGATTGAACAAAGTGAATTAGGAAAGATTAATGATCGAAGTTCTGTGCAATTTGGGGTTTATTAACAAATGTGTTTCAATTACTCGGTCTGTATGTTTCTCATTCATGTTATTCAGTAGTCTTTTACACTTTAAAAATGAATGTACTTGTGTTTTTTTATTATTGAACAAATAATAATAATATAATATTAATTTACAATTTGGTTTGTCCCACTCAAAATAATGCTAATAATAATAATAATAATAATAATAATAATAATAATATATAAGAAACAAATGGAAATAAAACATTAATATTTTATTTTATTTTATAAATAAATAAATTAACATGAAAAGGTTTTATATAATGTTTTATTTTTCCCTTTAGCAATCCGTTTTTAGGTTTCAGGCTAGTTTTAACCAAACTTTATACAAAGATATTACCAAATGATTTGATATACTATTTTACTTTATGCAATATGTGTGTTTAAATTGTCCAGAAATTGGTTTTCTTATCTATACAATGTATCTATACATTGCATCTAATTTGCATATTCATGTGTTCTTGGGGCTAATCATAACGAAAAAGAAGTGAAATGATGGGAATAATAACTTGGCTACATTTTCACAAAAATATCTCATACTTCATATGAATATTGATCTAAAATTTCCTTCCTTTCCTACAATTGACTTGTTTTTGTCTCCCCCAAAATGCCTGATTAGCATGATGTTTGTTATCATGGTGTCCTCTAAACCCTGTTTCGTAACAAAAAGTCATATTCCGATTTCAACCGATTCCGATTTGAAACATTATTCTGAGATATATATTTATGACAAATAATTTCAAAATTATATAAAAAAAAACATATTTCCCTAAGAGTGCTAAATTTGTTCATTCTGGCAATATCCTTCCTTTTTAAAGACCATGGAGTGTTTATGATCAAACCTCCAAACCTCTGATATCTCTAAAAAGCCCTGAATGTGCTACTGAACTTAGGGGAAGCCCTTTTCACAATCATTTATAATAACTTATGAAAAAAAAAAATATATATATTATCCTTATATTTTTGTGAATTTCTCAAAGTCCCTGCAGGCCAATGTTTTAAGTCTGGATGTCCCGTACATACAGTATCTGTCACTAGGTTTGAGATTTTGTAATGGTAATGACGTTCATTTATCATGCACAATGAGTTAGCAGCCAGCAGGGGGCGCCATTTGACCGCAGCGCAGCGCGTGCAGAGCTCTCCCATGGGTTCCGAGCGGATGCTTGAAGTGCAGAACACTTGAGAGGCGAGTCGAGCACCTCACCATCCCTCTCCACACAACACAGAGAACAGAGCAGCCATCCTGAACACATTCCTGCAGCAGCCAAAAGCCTCTCACTCCAGAAGCACATGAGAAGCCTCTAATGGATAAAGGGATTTTACAGATTTGAACCCTTTGTTATAATAACTGCAACTAAAGATCTCTTCGTACATGCTCTTTCAGATCTTTCCAGCGCGCAAAGTTCAGACGCATCTGAAGGAACTTCGGAGAGAGTGGGAGTTTGGAGCACTCATTTGAGACTTTCTGAACTGATGCAGGAATCGTTTTAATTTCATTTGCATTCTTGTATGAATCTGTAGGTGATGATTTTCTTGGGATCGTTTTTGCGCAAAGGGAAGTTATCAGTCTTTGGCGCTGCTGTGCTGGGGTTTTACTTCTGACAATGAAAAGCAAATGAGAGCGTTATTCCTTCACTTTTATTGACAGCTCAACGACAGGTAAGTCCTGGATTATTTCATATTAGTAATTAGCCTTGGTAACAGTATACAATAAGAAATATGCTTTGTATATCTTATTAGTGATGACGCATAAAACGTGTTGGGTTTCTTATAATATTTTTTTTTTTAATTGCTATAATTGTTGGAATTTTAGTTCCAAATTATACTGCACAAGTAACATATATAAATGAAAAATAAAATATTATATAACTTTATTTAATTGTTGTATTTATATTTAAGGCACTTTACTGACTAGACATAATCACAGGGAATACCTTGAACATAACTGTTCTACTATTGCTTGTTTTAAAGTGTATTGATTCCAGATTTACTGTGCGTTTGTTTCATAATCATGATTTATGGGAAACATTGGTTACAAAAAGATGATATAGAGCCGGTATTATGAAAATGAAGATGGTAGTGAGAGAGAGCTGATGGAGATGTTGATGTTGATGGATTGGGTGGTTAATAGAAAAGATGATGGTGTCCACTAAAGTTGGACATTGTCTAATATGGTGGAACATATGAGGAACAGCCAGTCGACCGATGCCAGATCCTCTGTGTTGCTGAGTTTGAAAGACAAATCTGCTTGTTTGGATCTGAATCATTGCTGATTGTTGTTAGGGTTGTAGATCAATGTCACATTACCCATTGTTACTGATGTGTCAGCATCTGTACAAGTCACAGTACATGTGCACCTTTACGAATACATTTGTGTCCAAAATCTTCAAAATTATGCCTTATCTGGCTGTATCTGTATATGTCGGAATCCAGTGTTTACGTAAAGTTTGGTCTGACAATCCTTCACTTTTCCAAAAGCAGATTTTCACAATCCAATCAATTCCCAATTCCCTAAATTAAGCCCCTCCCCCCAATCTGTGAATATCCTGTTTCACCCGGAAGTATCACATAATGGAAGTAAAATGCTGGTCGGACACAATCGCGTATTGATTTTGACATCATATCTTGAGAGATTGCGCCACCTAGTTGTTATTAAAGCCATTATCTATTTATCCTTCACTGAAAATTAATCCCACAATTATGTGTGTGCAGTTAAAAATAAAAATATGACATTTGACAGAACAGTTGAAAGTAAACGAATTAATGAATTCCATTTTTTCCCCTTTTTAACATAAATTGTATTCCTAAGCATTGCGATTATTAAATATTCACTTGGTTGTCTAATCGTGATTCTAATCATCATATTGTGATTATGATATGACGATTCATGAGTGATTTTGATGCGTGTGATGATCCACAAGTGATTTGGTTCATTGGAGTGATTTTGCTTGGAAGTAAATGGACACAGATTGGCAGTTTCATTTCTTTTCACATCCTGATAAAGTCAGGCTTTGTTAGGAAGCTTTTTTAGTGCCATTGCAACAAAGTGGACAGCAGAGGTTCACAATAGGAGCGTAGCAGATGTTTTATCTGGGTATTTCATCATTCACATGCTGTTGACAGAGAATGATGGGAAATTAAGTGTTTTCACAAACACCTGTAGCCTCATTAACCATGTTTATAAGTAGTATTTTCTGCCGGGCTTTTCACTATTCCTCATCAACGGTACACAAGATGCCTACAAATTTAAATTGCATATAAAAGCCTACTGTATTATATTTGATACATTCATTTCTAAGGCCTGTGTTATATAATATTATCAAAACTTTTTTGTCATATAAATAACATCTAACAAATTGCAAGGTTTGAGCCTGTGAATAGGTGTTTTTTCCTCCTTAAATGTGAGCTCCATATTATCATATTACCAATATAATTTACTAACCCTCATGTCATTCCAAATCTTTATGGTTTTATTTCTTCTGCAAAACACAGAAGAAGATATTCCGACTATACAATGAAAGTCAATGGGGTCCAAAACAACCCATTAAGAGGTGTCATCAAATTAACAATGCAATCTTTTAAACCACCGTTTAGGCTTTGCTTTAAGAACAACCTATGTATTAGAAGTCAAGACTGATAGCATATTCACATATTGCCTGTAATGAATCAAAAGTGTAAAAAAATGAAAATGAACAAGTATAGCAGAGCAGCAGAAATGAAAGCGAACACCACGGCTTATCTTGTCAACAGGGTCGGCCCTGACTTCACCAACTCACTCACAACTTCTCCTCCTTTTACATGCCCCTCCTTTGTCTCCATCCTTTTTATCTGCCCTTCATCTTACTTTTCGAGTCTCGTGTGCAGTCAGCTGTTTTTAGCAATTAGCGCAATCATCGCATTTCATCCAGCAGAACAGTGGCTGTAATAACCTTACGGCTTTTGTTGCATGCTGATACTATTCATTCTTGATTAATTGCGCTCCCGAGAGAGTGACTGGAGAGCCGCCGTAGATCTTCCTTTTCACACCCCATGGCAAGTGACCCATTACTGTGCTTTATAGATTGCCGTCAGCAGACTTTGAAAACGCCTGTGGGCCTGTTGGCCGATGATTTTATTGTGCTGTGTTATTTGTGGGAATTGCTAACAGACGGACCAAAGGGCAGCTGCAGATATTTGGGGGATTTGTTTCACTGAAACATGGCGCTACTCTGTTAGTTTAAGCCAGTGTGTCTGCTGGGCAACTTAAATTGGTTATGCTGTCCAGGTCCTGCAAACAAATGTCACAGCAGCGCAATCTGTCTCGCGTCTCAGAGCATCATTTGACAGTCTGATGACAGATCATAGTGCATTACTGAAACAGACGTTTGGTTTCACCCACATATTGGCATTTTAGATCATATTCTACAGCACCACAGATACATTTGTAAAAAACTTTATTAAAGGAATCACCCATTAGTTCAAATTCTGAAGTTTAAATAAAAATTCCAAATGTATTATTTACTGACTGTGCAATTCTGTAGGTACTCAAAAGAAGAGTTTGTGCAGAATGTCCCCATATGGAACATAAATAACCTTAAAGAATATAAAACACCCATATTATTAGCATGAATTTTTATATGGAATTATATGCGGCAACCATATGTCAACTATATATATATATATATATATATATATATATATATACAAAAATCTGTTTATATATGTTTTTATAATTTATATAATATATATTTACTAATATAATATCAACTTGTGTTCACAGGTTTTATGATGGCATATATATGTTCAGAATTGTATTTCACATACTTAAATATGTTAATAATTATTCCTTTTTCTGATAGATTACATGTTTTTACTTCATATGACAATATGGAAATTTTATATACAGTATGTACATATATTACATTTACATAAGGGTCTTAGCTGCTTATTTCCATACACATACACTTTCACTGTAATTTGCTAATATTTCACAAATAATTGCAAAGAAATGTAATTAAATGTAAAATTTTAATGCAGAAAAACTGAAGTGATGTTTTCTCGTAAACATACTCCAGTTACCTTTGTTTTGTTTCCAACTTTGAAAAATCTTTTATTTTATTTTTACAGTGCAATGAAAGTGAATGGGTATGATCTCACAAAAATCCATCCATCCATCCATCATTCCTTCCTAGGTTTGAGGTCTTTAGGTGAACTATATAAACCTCTAACTAAAGTTGCAGCAAAGCATGTTTCATATCTTTCAGTATATTGCTCTTAACAAGATGAAAATAATCCCTGGCATTTCTCCTTCCACTCGCAAAGAACATAGTTTTTCTCTAATGAGCCCGATATTTTATTCTGATAATGACACCATTTCAATGAAGAGTGCTT
Organism: Carassius gibelio; assembly: GCF_023724105.1. Lineage (NCBI taxonomy): Eukaryota > Metazoa > Chordata > Actinopteri > Cypriniformes > Cyprinidae > Carassius > Carassius gibelio. Next base: position 26,863,705 of record NC_068376.1, read on the forward strand.
TTGTAAGTGGTTCACTTGACAAGATAGTGAAAGCCAGTAAGATATGCGCAGATGTTTCTCATTTCTATCTGGTCAAGCTCAGGTACTATCCATTCGAGAGTGTGTGACCTTCTGATCTGTGAGATATAGATGGATGGTGGTCTTGCATGTAGGAGGAGCTCTCAGACTTCCTCTTGAAGGCAGGTCAATGCTGCAATCGTTAGAGTTAATAGGATGACAAGATACTTTTTTACAGACATTTGCGCTAGCAATTATACAGGACTTAACATTTGCTTTTAAGGTCAGGAACATTAGAACAAGACTAATGGATCAGTGAACTACACAGGAAGCATATCTTTATCACATTTAGTTTTTCTCTGCAAGCAGACGGATGTGTAAGAGACAGGTGCTTGAATCACTTCTGCTACTGCACAATGATTTCAGGAATAGAAACTTCCGGTAAGCAGGTGGTGTAATCTTGAACCTTTTTGTTTTCTGCGTCAGTGGTTCTCAACTGCCAGAAATAAGTTGCATTAAAAGTCTTAATGCAAGTTTCAATAAAGTAAAGTTAAAAGAGTTAAAGCAATGTTATATTATCTGTATTGCCTATATTTTTCCGATACCGATTCTTTCACTATCAGCCGATTGTTAAAAACGGGCCAAATTATGATCAGGGCAAATTATATCCATTGATTTGGGCAAATGATATACTGTCAATGAAAAGGAGGAGGCCAAAGCTTATCAGATTGCAACTCATACAGTGTGTGAAGACATTTTCTCCTGTTTAATCTAGGGCTGTTGAAATGAATGTAATAAAAACACATTAACAGATTTAAATAGTTCAGGCCGCGTTTGCCAGATTTGCAGTTTTTCTCAAAAAAAACTGTGCTTCCCATCCAGAAAGCACAAACAGCTTTGTTACTTGTGATAGGAAACAAAGTCTCATTTTTCAATTTCTGTCCATTTTGACATGAAATTCGACCAACAAATGCCATTTTGATGCTTTTAAATGTGGAGTGACAAATCACTGTACAGCAGCATCAGTTCAAGCGGCAACGCTGTATTGAAACATACAGCACAACTTACCGACATGCATCACATCTCATGTAATCACTCATTTAGTGTTTCAACCACGGAAAGATGCCAATAATACATCTTGTGAACAGTATGTCATTTAACGTTGCATTTACCTCAGCAAACTTATCCAACATTCACAGTTCATTAGTTAGCTATAAAACAACACTAAAAAGCAGCTCATTGACATTTAAATATGTATGTTTGAATAAATCTGGCATGAAGACATGCAGAGTTGTATACAGACAATTCAGTTTATATTTGAGTGTGATTATTAAATCAGGAAATAAATAGCAGTTGCATATAATAGCTGTTATTAATTGGAACCTTTAATACAATAGTAATGTATCAAATGAGAGGGTTCCCAGTATAATTTACAGCAAGAGTCAGGAGACATTTCTTTACTTAAGAACATCAAACTATTGGTGCATTTCTAATATATATATATATATTAGTGGTGGGCATAGATTAATTTTTCATCAGTGTGTTCCAGGAGCATTGCGTGTTCCAGTGCACTTGTACTTCAATAACTGTCTGGTTTGGTTCAGCAACAAAATCAGACATCAGAAGACTACAGAGAACTGTTTGGGCTGCTGAAAGGATTATTGGTGCTCCCCTGCCCACCCTTCAAGAACTGTATTCATCCAGAGTGAGGAAAAGGGCTCAGAAAATCACTCTGGATCCCTTACATTCAAGTTACCCCATCTCTGAACTTTTGCCATCTGGCCAGTGCCTCAGAGTCACAAATACCAGAACAGTCAGGCACAAGAACAGTTTCTTCCCCCAGGCAATCTACCTCATGAACAGTTAAATGTTCCCCACTTATGCTTATGCAATAAAAATGTGCAATATCCTTATATTTATTTGTTACCCCTCCACCCTAGTACGTCCCTGCATTTTACTCAATCCTATTCCATTATAATTTATAGCACAATTGTTTATACACTTATTTATTTGCCAAATGTATTTATTTATTTATTTTTTGTCTGTGTGTTGTTGTCTCTGTGTACTGGAAGCTTATGTCACTAAAACAAATTCCTAGTCTGCGCAAGCATGCTTGGCAAAAAAGCTCTTTCTGATCCTGATTCTGTATGTACAGAGTGGTGGACTGCAAACGCGTCCTGTGTGAAAGCACAATGAGTCCGTGCTGCTTCTGCACCACATATGAAACGCATATGGATTGCATACGCACTGCAGACGGATTATGCGTGAAACAGGTGTGCGTCTTGTCGAGGTTTCCATTGGGAAATGGAACCAACCAATCATAGATCATCACTCGGGCAGATTTGGTTTTGAGGGAGGGGTGTTTCAGATCACTATACATGCATGAGATGGTAGGTGATTTATTGCGGAGGCGAGGCAGAGGTGCGAGAGGCCTGTTCAGCCTGTTTGGCTTCCTGAGGAACAGAGTGCTCTAGACGAGTCCTCGGCCTTTAGCCTGTCGAATTCCAGAGGCTGTAATTTGGAGATATTGCTTTGCATGCTTGTGAGAGGGAACTGCAACAGATGTGAGATGGATTTGCCATTGTCTTCCTGCCTCAGAAATGAGGCTCTGTTCAGTGCAATCACACCGTTGCTGTGTCAGATTAAAATCATGCCATCCGTCTGGCCTCTGTTAGCAAGAAACAGATGAAACAGTTGTTACAAGGGCTCAATAACTTTGAGGTTTACAGTCAAAAGACCAATGTTTGATACGTTACCATTTACATTTTTGTCATTTCATGAATTGTTTAGTGTCTCATTAATGTTTTACTCATTAAATTTAGGTGGAAAACCAATAAAAGTCTGTTTAATAGCAGATTCCACTATGACAACTTACCCCATGTAGTGTGACAACACTCCCGTTGCTTTTGTGTGTGACAACTAGCCCCAGTCTTCCTATTTACCTTCTTTGCATAATGTGCTTTCATTCATTTTAGCACATCCACTGGTTTTTACATTCTTACAGAGCCAGCATGGATAATGAAGCCACATTGGGGATTTTTCCTCCATCAAATCCTGATCTTTGGGTTTGTAATTAAAAGTACTAAAGCAGTCTCAAAACAGCATGCTTGAATTACCAATTCAGAGCCACTACACAGCATTGAATCTGCAAGTATAGCAGCTACAGCACACATTGAGATGGATGTCACACTCTACGTAATGTGTCCAAAGCTCAGTTGCGTAGCCAATTGAGAAAGCTGTGATGGCTCATATGAGCCGCGGCTTATCTCACTGCGTGTGTGTGCAAGAACAATGACAAAGCCTCAACAAACAGTCAAGTAACAGCACAGATCATGAGGAAGAAAAGATGATTCCTAATGATAATGGTCACAGAGTTATATAAACTAATACTTTTATGCAGCAAGGATGCATTCAGTTGATCAAAAGTAAAGACATTTATATAATTTCACAATTTTTATTTCTATTTTTATTTCAAATAAATGCTTTTCTATTGAACTTTCTAGTCATCGAACAAATGCATCACAGTTTCCACAAAAATATTAAGCAGTGCAACTGTGACACTGAAAACTGGAATTCTGTCAGGACCACTATCATCAATATAACTTCCGATTAGCATACATTTTAGGTTGGGGGAAGAACCAACATCGATGATAAATGTAGAAGGTACCATTCATGTTTTACGTGATTATTTTAACAACATGCCAAGTCCTGACTGGACGAGAGGAGGAGCTGGGGATGGAGGTGGGTGATTAGTTCCTTAGCGAGCAATAGCTGCTGAATAATTACTGAAGTGACCTTGTAGGGAATTATGATTGGTGTCATGATCCTAGAGGTAGATCAGTGTCAGCTGATGCAAGCCTGACTAACATGGCCTGCCAGAACTATCGCTATGCTCCATTAATAACTGCTGAAAATACTGCTTTGCATCCTAGAAATACATTTTAAATTTTGTATAAAAAGCTAAAGATTTTTTTATTATATTTTAAAAATATTAAAATAGCATTATAAATATATGTTTGAGACAACAAAATTGCTATGGCTGGCAGCAGATTAACATAAATATTCCCAAAATGAAATATTTGCTAATAACAAAATTAAAAACAAAAATAATAAAAGAAAAAAATCATTGTGATAATATAAAATTTCTTCTCATATTTTTTCTGCTAGCACACCCTTGTGGCCCTAATGGCAAGTATGAAAACCGCTATGTTGAAACACTAATCCTAACCTAACCTTAATTTATATGTAACTGAAAATGGTCGGTTCAGTTAGTTTTGTCGTGGAAGCAAGATATTAATTTGTGGGAATGCCATATTAACTTGTGGGAATGTAATATTATGTTTTGGCCACAAGATAATTTTGTTGAGGGAACGACATCCATTTCTTGTGGCCACGAGTTTAATGTGAAACAAACCTGTGTGACCAAAGCAACCCGGGATTATCACTCACAATCCATCTAACAACATGTTTTTCCATCCTACAGTCTTGTTAAAGTTAAAGTCCATTAACTGATCATCATTCCTGTAATATTTGTATATTATTATTATTATTATTATAAGCCAATTTTATTGGTTATATTTTTATTAAAAAATTCCCTTAATTTCGATCTCTTTACTTAACGTTCTGACTACTTTTGTAAATAATAGCCTACAGTAAATGTTTGACATGCAAATCGAGCTTTGATTATGCTTCCAGGAATTTTTACTGGAATGCGGTTTAAATATATTTCATTTTATTTCGGCTAATTAATAGACCGTAATTATAAATACTGTAGTCTTTTGTTGAGGAATTAATCATTCACATTGTTTCATTTGTAAATGTAACACAACACTCTCATTTATCATCACACATGGGCATAAATTCAATCATAAAGTCAAAACTTTATTGGCATAACTGTGAGGCATATATTTACTAATATATGGTAGGATAGCAAATGCTTGCATACTTATACAAACCATTAACAAGGTAAAGCGATACACAAAGGGAAGGGAAGTCGTGGCCTAGTGGTTAGAGAGTTGGACTCCCAATCGAAGGGTTGTGAGTTCGAGTCTCGGGCCGGACGGAATTGTGGGTTGGGGGAGTGCATGTACAGTTCTCTCTCCACCTTCAATACCACGACTTAGGTTCCCTTGAGCAAGGCATCGAACCCCCAACTGCTCCCCGGGCGCTGCAGCATAAATGGCTGCCCACTGCTCCAGGTGTTTGTTCAGAGTGTGTGTGCACTTTGGATGGGTTAAATGCAGAGCATGAATTCTGAGTATGGGTCACAATACTTTGCTTAATGTCACATCACTTTCATAATAATTTACAAAAATGAAATTAAAAGTTTAATGTTAATAAAAATGTTTTATCTATCTCTGATAATCCCACATTGCTATGATCATGCAGGTTTGTTTACGCATTAAAGTCATGGCCACAAGAAAAACATGGCATTCCCTCAACACAAGAATAAGGGTGTCATTACCTCGACAAAATTATCTTGTGACAATGACATAATGACCATGTCAGTTCCTGGACACAATATCCCAGGATTACATTTTCGTTTTGAATATTTATAAATGAATAATAAAAAAAAAACTATTGTTATGGTGCTTAGTTCATTTAATTTCTAGACCTATATTGTGATTTTTTTTTATTTTTTATTTATATATATTTTCTCCTATTCCAGTTTAAAATGCTGAGACTATAAGTAAACTATTCATGGTTGATTCTACTGAAAAGTATTATGCTTTCACAACATAATATTGTTTGCAACCACTGATCTATAATATGGAACTGGATTGCTCATGACGTCATTAAAGTGAAGCCGCCGTGCCGCCATATTGGTAATCCCTAGTGTGCGTAAACGTTCCATTGAATTAATAGGAATTTGTATGATTTTAATGAGAAAGCATCACCTAACAAGTCAGCATTTATAAATATGAAGTATCTCTGTACATTATTACAATGCAAACACCCTAGGCATGTAAATGGTTATTTTTTAAATGTCGTGAATTTCCCCTACTTATTAAAAAGCTACGTTCATTACAGTAGCGATCATGAACACAATAAACATCAGACTGACACGACCTCAACATATAAAACAAACGACAAAGTGTTCGTTCTGAAATCTGGATTTATACAGAGAAATAACTGACTATATACAGTACGGATTTAAAGACATAAAGCTTTATTTCCCAGATAGCAAGTTAAGCTTTTCATTTCATTATAGAGGAATATTAACAACATAATTGTATTATTCATTGTAATTTATTAAAATCCATTTCTGATACTAATACATTCATGTTTAATAATTCCTGAATAATTATGTTCATAAATAAATAAGGTATATTTTGTGTTGGATCGTTACCTGTCACACCCACCTACACGATATAAAAATATTGCTTATCCTGCCCCAAAAGACCATAAACACTGCAAATAACTAGCCTGGTAATACCAGACTCTGCTACTTCACTTTGCTTCGTAGACAGAGTCTGGAATGGCATAATAGAGAAGTGTTTTCTCTCTCGCTAGGGGGCGCTTGTCTGAAGTTTAAAATCATTGGTTACCCGTAGCCAATCAGATACGTTTAGTTATGACGTATGTTATGCGCCTGTACAGCCGCATCAAGCACAGACATCATGCATCGAACTCAAATCTATGATTGAACTTCCACTGTAAACCTGTTGTTAACACATGATGATGCGAGCGAAATACCGGAGTGAACATGGCTGTAAACGACTTTTGCAGTTTGAAAAAGAGTTGAATGTTCTCCATAACAGAGCGAATTGCATCCCGTGTCTCGTGTCCCATTTCCGCGGTCGTTTCGGTTTTCGATTTCTCTAACCTACAATGTAAAACTCGGCGCTAAGCATCTACGTCACGGCTCTCAGCCCGCCCTCTGTTCGTTGATTGGCCCGGCTGTTTCCAGACCGGTGGCAAACAGAAAGCTCTGACGCTGTATCAGACTGAGTACAGAAGCGAAATGAAATTGAGCGGAAGTAGGAAGTCTGACGTAGTCAGGCTAGCAGATAACATCTGAAGTAAGCATTAATTTATTACACATAACATAAAAACGATTCCCGTTTGAATGATTTGCTTCAAATCTAGTTATTTTAGGATAGCGGTTTGAATGTAACTCAATGGTGCTCTCTTCTGGTAGGGATTAGTAAGATGGCGGATCGAACACTTCCGGTGGCTTCACTGTCTGTTGGCAGTTTAGAACGCGATGAGCGATCCAGTTATATAAATAGATCAGTGTTTGCAGCCCAATATCGGCTGATCCAATAATGTAAGTCTGGGTGCGGGGCTTTCTGTTTTCCAACCAATGACAAACAGGTAGAGTAATCTACAAACCTATTTGAAAACAGTTATTATTTTGTCTCAAGAGGGGCAGAAGTTACTTCACCTTTAAAATGTTTTAGGCAGGAATATCCACAAAACTGAATTTTATTGTTCATCACATACAGAACTAGTTGCAAATCATACGCTAAACTCGACTAAACCTTGATTATGGAACAGCGTAATCTTGTGGATATTTCACAAGTGATTATTTCCTGTGTCGATGTGCTTTTTGTCAAATGCAGCTCAGTGTGTGATTGGATTTAGCAAAGAGCAGGGTGGCTTCGTAAGCGCAGAGAATGTGAGTGGGCATCCTGGAAGCTTCTGTGCTTCCACATAATGCTTGACTGATGCAAGGACTGAGAGACAAAGAGATAGAGAAGGAACAAATTACTGAAAGAAACAGAAGGAGAGGGAAGGGATAAAGGGATGGAGAAAGAAAGATGGATACAAAAACAGCAGAGCGTGAGAGAGGGATGAGGAAGATGGGTGAAAGAGGCCGCATATTTTATAGAGTAAATAAAATATATATGTAATATAAAATATAAATGGGATATATATATATATATATATATATATATATATATATATATATATAAAATATAGATGGGACACGCCATTTAAAAGCGTGCTGGAGAGAAGTTAGACTGCAATGAACTGTATCCGCGACAAAACACCAAGACAATAAACAAACAAATTGGTTGCCTAGGAGTCGTCAGTGTGCCATCGCCGCCTCCTACCAGAGTGAGAACATCCCCTCATCCTGCACGGTGTGTTCCTCTGAGATTAAAACAGGAAATACATCTCTCGCAGACTCATTCTTTCTCTCTTGGCCACCGGGTCTGGGCTATAACCATTTTTCTTCTCTATCTCTCTGTGCCTCCTAATGTCCCCTAAGGTAAATGTTATTGCTCAGCGGTTGCTTTTTCATGGTTCATGAGATCTCAGAAATGTTTCATTCAAGTATGAACTTTGTCTGAAAAGTTGTCTCTTAAAGGGGAGAAAACACACCGATCCCATGATAATATTGAGGACCTATAAGAGTAGTACTGCTTCCTTCACATCTCAGAAGAGTCTTTAGTTTATTAGTGTCCCTCACTGCTTGCCATAGAAACATGACTGCACATGCGTGCTAGCTGTATCAACCTAAAAATGCTTTAACGCAATTTGAGCGTCATAGAAAACATTCATGCGACAGTTCACCTCAGATTGTGTTGCTGATTTGAAATATATTAAACATGAGTTTGTCAAGTCTGCAAGCATTACCGTGTGTGCACTTGTATTAACTCTGAGTCTCCGAGCGAGAGAGAGAGAGATCACTTTTTTTGGCTCAATCTTTTCTTTTCCTAATTTTACAAGTTGCAAGTTACAAAAAACACAAGCAGTCTTTGATCACGGCCGGATGTTCTCTGAGTCTGATGACTCCGATCGCACGGGTATTACACACAATGTTAAACAGACCCGGGACACGAGGTAATAGATTCGGACCCGATTTGGACCCGACCCGGACCCGGCTGATGATTTAAAATATAGACCCGAACCCGTACGGGTCCCGGGTCGGGTCCGGGGTTGACGGGTCTCGGGTGCACTGTGAAGACCTCTACCTCTATCTACCTCTATCGCTAGCCCGATGTCCTGAGGCTATTGTGTCTTCCAGTTGGGCTACCAAAAAATATCACAGCCCAGTTCGAACAGGCTATCACAGGGGTCGGAAACCCACAGCCCTCGAGCTACATGTGCATTTCACCCCTCTGCATTGGCTCTCTGTAGCATGGGCATAGAATACATGGGAGACGTGTTCCCCTGACTTTCAATAAAACCTAAACTCTTCCCCTGCACTTATTTTTGGGCAAGCGTGTTCATGTAGATGTTTTTAAGGGCCAGTGTGAATAAATCTATAGATTTAAATGAAAAGAGACAAGATATTCATGTTTATCATAAGAATTCAACTCGATAACAGTGTAAATAAGTCAGAATGCATGAAATAGCATTAGACCACCCTTTAAATTGCTATTGTTTATGAAAATCTATATACAGTATATTAAGTATATACATACTACTGTTCAAAAGTTTGAGGTTGGAATTTTTGTTATGATTTTAAAAGAAGTATCTTTTGCTCACCAGTGCTGCATTTAGTTAACAAAAAATACATTTAAAACAGTAATTCAAAATAACTTTTTATTTTAATGTATTTTAAAATTTAATTTATTCCTGAAATGCAAACCTGAATTTTCAGCATCATTACTCCAGTCTTCAGTGTCACATGATCATTTAGAAATCATATTAATATGCTGATTTCTTATTTAAGTCTATGTTAAAAATTTTGCAGAAACCTTAATACAATTTTTTCAGGATTCTTTTATGAATAGGAAGTTCAAAAGAACAGCATTTATTTGAAATGTTACAAAGTGTTATTGTTACAAAGTAAAAAACAAAAAACAAAGCTAAATCAATTTAATGAATTGTTGAAGGATACATTTATTAATTTCTTAAAAAAAATCTTTAGACAAAATCTTTTTCATACAGTATTATATAGATATTTTTCCTAAGACTCCAGTAAAATCACTTTTAATATATATTAAAATGTATAATTCTATATTTAACCTTACTGTCTATGCTAAAAAAGTTGGATTAAAATTTTTGAAGTAGAATTTTTTTTTCAGTGTGTGCTAATATCTCCACAGGACATTTTTATTGCTCAGAAGAAGCTCTTTTTTAAAACTCATATGACTGTTTCATTGACACAACAGCTTCTTCTCAGATGTTTTTCCTAAAGAAATAAAAATAAATAAAATAGACATAAAAACAGACCCACACTTGTTGGCTTACAATTAATTCAGTTTAATCAGTAGTATAGACTAGATTATTTTGTTGTAGAATTTGAGAAGTATTCTGAAATCTCTTTTTGATTGCACACTTTTGTATCTTAGCAAATCTAGCCGTTTTTTTCCCCCTGAAACTCTAGGAGAGACTCATGAGCATATATTGGAGTCTTTTTCTCAGTGGGTAAGTCTCATTTGTAATTGTACTTTCCTACAGTACGTATCTACATAGTTTTGTCTCCACCTCCTGTTTTGTTTCGACACACAAATACAATAAAAAAAAAACCATGTACTGTACTTTATGTGCTACAGTACAAGATTCGGAGCTCAATCTTGAATGTAATTCTTACGGTCAACTAGCTGGTCTCTGAATGCCCACTGGTTGCCCTGGGCTCAATCAGGCTGAGTTTATGTGGCAGTCTTGTTGTGAGGCGCTGTGTAAACACAGTGAAATTGCTCTGGGCCAGATTCCTCTATCCACACTCTCTTTTCGATCCCACCGGACTTATTTTCAATATGCCACTCTCAAAGCAAACCATATTACCATAAGCTCCCTCAATATAGCAGGGCTGTGCTGAAAAATATCGTCCCAGGCTGAAATTTTGATGATCAGCTTTGCGTGACTTTTTCAATTTTCCTTCCTACCTGATTTCAGGGTGCAGGCTCATTAGTTTACTTTTGCTTACATGCTCGGAAATCACGGATGGACAAATTAAGATGCGGTTGGCATTTAGGCAGCAATAATGTTTCTGGTACAGCCGCGTTGTTTCAATTACTGGGTCTAACAGCAATGTGACTCAGTGGCTTATTATTATTCTCAAAGCCAGGGTGAGAACTGTTTTTGTTAATTAAACTGTGAAGATGCTAGGTTCAGCTGCAAAGTCTTTTTAAATCAAGAGCAAAGCAAAAGTGCATTTCGGTCATTATAAATAAACCTTTGTTACAAAACAGATTGTTGATTCTAAACACAGTACAAAAGCTCACGTATTATTGTTGTGTGTGTATTTTTTGCCCCCCCCAAAAAAAAATATTATAATATATAAACTACTGTTCAAAAGTTTAGGGTTGATAAGATTTGTTATGTTCATGAAAAAGTATTTTATGCTCAACGAGATTGCATTTAGTTAAGCAGAAATACAGTAAAAAATAGAATATTGTGAAATATTATTACAATATAGAATAACCGTTTTAAAGTTGAATATATTTTAAATTATAATTTATTCCTGTAATGCAAAGCTGAATTTTCAGCATCATTACCCCAGTCTTCAGTGTCACATGATCCTTCAGAAATCATTATAAAATGATATGCGGCTCAAGAAACATTTCTTATTATTATTATTAATGTTGAAAACAGTTGTGCTGCTTAGTATTTTTGTGGAAACTGTTGTTCTGGATTCTTTGAAGATTAGAAAGTTTAAAAGAACAGCTGTAGAGAGTATAGTGCTAGAAATGGTAATATATACAGTATGATTGCCTTGGTATAAAATTACTTAAAATGACTGGTTTTTGTTATACTTCCCATGGAGAGCCAAATATATGTTCATAAAAAGAAACATATGTTCATATGTCTTTTTTTGCCTGAGGAGGTAATCATAACACAAATTAGGATTAGTAGATGACATGAACATTAGGTTTGCATGAGAATTGAGTCCTTAAACTACCTGTAGAAAAAAATAATTACTTTCAGATGTCTCACACAATTGATTTACTGCCACTCTCACTTGATGCAATTAACACACAGGAAATTTATAATGCTCATCTCATTTGTTTACAATGAGCACAATCTATAATTGAGACATGAGGTGTTTGCAAATGGAGACCATACACTGTAGAGTTCTGCTCCACCATTACAAGTCACGGATGTACTGCCCACGTTCCTCAGAGGCCGCCATCTAAGGCCTGGTTCACACGGGACAATTTTAAAATTGTCAACCGATTTTCCAAACCTGAGAGACCCCACACACGGCGATAAAAAATCACGGGTCTAACAGTTTTGGTCGTTCAGTGTGTGGTGTGCAGCCACACGGCAATATCAACACATCACACACGAACCGATTTGACTCCCGAGCATTCCCAGGTCAGACGGGAAATCTCGCAAAATCCCTCGAGATCAAACGTGACTTCAGAGTAAACAATCATGGCGGACGAAGAGGATGCAGTGGCCATAGTTTGTGCTTTGTTTTTAATGGGAAAAAAAAAACATAAGAAAAACAAGAAAAGGCGATGGTCAAAGAGGTGGAGACAACGCGAGCATGGACTATACTTGCTACATCATGATATGGAGGAAAGTTGTTGTTTTATCTCATAGAAATGTTGTTACGTACTACACAGATTAATAACCGTTGAAATAAACGTTCATATATTCGTTTCCATGTACTCGGGTGGACTGCAGTTGTGGATGTAGTTATGCCCATCGACTTTATTTGTATTTGTTATATTTGTTATATTATATACGCCAGCTGTTTTGATTTTGTTTCCCGGTACTATCACTGCCTCGTCACCTCGCTTTCTGATTGGCTACACGCCACAGTCCACAGGCTGCGTGATTGTTTGTCCTCGGGGGACACCACACACGAGAAGAAATCGGGCCAAATAAATCCAACATGTTGGATATCCCCGATTTGAGATCGGAGCGGTCCCGACGTTCTTCCGAGCAGAGGAGAGCGGTCTTAACACACCACACACGGCAGGAATATTTGATCAGATTATTTTACGATAATTGGAGCATCCTAAGATTGTCGGAAGGGGTGAATCGGGGCTAAAATCGGCCTAATTATCCTGCCGTGTGAACCAGCCTTAAGCTAGAGTCGTCCCACTTGCCCTCCCCCATCTGTGGGTTCCCGCTCCTGCCACACACCCATGCCACGCTTGTTGTAGCATATCGGTGTTTGGCAGCTCTTATTCCTACTCCTTTCTGTTTTTCTGAATCTCCATTATCTCCAATGCCGCAGAACGTCCTGAGGCTTTTACTGTCAGCTCTCGGCACAGCTCTGAATGTTCGGTTAGGTTTGCGTTTTCAGATAAAGCGAGTTTTGTTCTTGTGTTCAGTGATGGAACAGAAGTAGTTGTAATTGGGTGTTTCTTCAACTATGGCCACTTTTGCCCTGTGGAAAATTAATTTCCTCAAAACACTTTTCAAACTCTCTACTAAGTTTGTCTGCTAGCAGTGTCCAGCTGTGTACATAGATGCTTCACAGGAGGATTTCTTACGAATGTCATTTCCACCACATCTCAGATCAATATTATTTCTGGAAATGACAGCAATGGAAAATACATATTTGGAAAACAATTTGTCTTGCTATGGCTAATGACATTTATTTTAATCATTTTATGAATCCTAAATACAGTACACAGAAAAAATGGAATATAATATTTTTCACACTTTGACAAAATTGCAACTCAATCATACTGTAAATGACACACAATAAAAAATATATTACTTTTTATTTTAAAATAATACAATTTATTTATTTATTTATTTTACATCTCAGGGAAGTCTCACTGTTGTACATTTCACACATTAAATATGTACAATATTATGTTATGTACTATAAATATTTATGTACCATATTCAACTCCTTGTTTAGGAGGTCATCATTTTACAAATGTAACAATTCATATTTTTATGAATAAACAATGATACATTTTCACACATTAAATAATGAAATCTTTATGTACCATATCTTTGCTTAGAAGATCACATTTTTAAAAATGTTGAAAATGAAAATGTGTGTTTTATATATATATACTTACAAACATAAATGTATATATAAAAAATATATTTAAAAAAATGGTAACACTTTCCATTAATGATACTGTATTAACTAACATCAACAAACAATGAACAAAACATTTATTACAGAATTTATTAATGTTTGTAAATGTTAGTTAATGAAAATACAGTTGCTCACTGTTAATTCATGTAATAATGATTCTACAGCTGAAGAAACTGTGCTTCTCTGCGCTTTCTATCTCATCTCCTTCTCTCTTGTTCTCTCTCTCGCTCAAGCAGCATTCATGCATCCCAGCAACCCTCTGCCAGGTCCGCCCCACGCCTGTAATCATTAGGCTGCAATTTGGGGCTGAAAATCGCAATTATAGGCTATGGCAATCGGTTGTTATTTTTCACTGATGCTTGTTATTTCTTTGTATGGGGAGAAATGACCCCTCTCTGATTGTAATTAGGGGAATACGAGACAATAAAGCACACAATTACCTGAAAGGTTTCCATGTTATGTGCTTGTCAGGCAGGGCTGGGGGCGGGAGTCCCCGGGTGCAAACTGCAGCAGTGAAGAGTTGACAGATTGAAATGGGCGCCCCTGGCAGTTTTTGACCCTCTCATGTCTAATAAATAAGCTGGCAGAGCAGAGATCGAAAGATCGACAGAGGAAAGGTTTCTCTCTCTTTTACACCACCTACTAGGGCACTTTCTTCTGACCTAACATAGAAAGTCTTCAAGTTACTCATCGTCAGACAATTCTTTGAAAGAACAGCGAGAACTTCAAAGGAGGTGTCTGATCATAAATTCATTCCACGCCGTCTTGTCTTGGTCTTGATCTATAACAAAGAATATGAAACAGATATCGGAATATTCACTTTTGTTATCTCTCTCCCCAACCCCACCCACGACTTGGACTTGGCTCAAGGGCAGCTTTGGGCACATGGCCTTTTGATCAAGCCGTTTTCTCTCATATGTATATGTGATTATGCTATAGCTACATGGGGAGATAAGACTAGATTTGAAGATCAAAGCAATTCACCAGTTGAAATGGAGCCGTTTGAAAACCTTATAAGCAATCACCAAAAAAATTCTATATCGCTTCTATAAAGTCAAATCCTTCACGGTCCAATCAAACCTCTCAGTTTTAGCAGTCAAACACAATATGGGCTTGTTTTCAGCATTCTTATGACCATCATGGCAGTTTAACACTTTGCTGAGATTTACAGGTCTTTCATTTAGTTTTTTTTTTGCTTGGGTACTAAAATGGAACAAATATGCTTTGGAGCAAAATCGTTTCACCGTGTCAGGACATTTTTATAAGCCATAAGTCATTGGTCTAGGCTGTTGCTATTGTATTTCTCTACAGCTTGATAGACGTCAAGCCCGGAAAGTTCAGTTAAAGTGGGTTTATGTTAACAAAATGAAGGATAAATAATACTGTAAATCTGCTTTGATGAAGAGATCTGCTTTTTGATGCTTAAACACTATTTCTTATGGAGTCCCTATAGGGATGTGGTGATGGGAAAACATAGATTGAAGGAAAAATTATATTTAAATACTTCAGCAATCTCTTGTAAAACTTTTGCATTCCCCTGAGAAACTTTGTGTTCGCTCACAATACATTTGCATTCTCTCGCACAACTTTTGCTGTGCCTTGAAAAACTTTGCATTCTCTTTTAAAGCTATTGTGATTGAATAATGTGAAGTGGGAGGACAAACTATAATACTATTTGCAAAAGTTTTGTGAGTGAATGTAAAGACATTATAACAATTTAAATGCTCACTGCATTTCCATGCCAAGCCCATAGTTGGCGACATTGCTATTTAATAGTTTTTTTTTTATTTCCCTCCAGTGTTTAAAAAAGGAGTAAGAAATAATAATTGTTAAAAAGACATTTGCTGGTCTCAACAACACTCGCTAGTCATCATCTGCTGTTTTTTTGATATAATCAACTAACTACTCACTCACTGAAAAACAGTATTGGCTGAAATATTGGGGTATTATTGTTAGCAACATAAGTCTGGATTTATGCATACATAAAATTCATAGTGATTTGAGAATGATTTTGAATGACTTTTAAAATATTTTGACAGAATTTTACACATTTTACAAAGGGATTCATTAACACATTCATCTCATTGATTAAGATTTTCTGTGGAACCAAGAAGCTTATAGAACAGCATCAGCCTGTCCAAAAACTCTCAACACACACACACACACACACACACACACAGAAAAATGTGTACCTTTCACAAGGAGAGTACCTCAAAGGGACGTCTTTGGACCGTATTTCCCCCTAAAAGGTTCATAGCAGTACTTTAAGGGTACATATTACCACTCAAGGTACTGATATGCACATTGTAGGGATAAAAAATAAACAGTTGTATCTTTTCTGTGTCAGTTGTTGTCCCTGTCGACTGAAAGTACAGCTTTTGCCTTTTTTTGCTTTTTTTCTGACAGTGATGAAATATATATATTGCTAATTGAGAAGAGGTATAATAGGCCTGTTACTTTTAAAGCAATCAAACTCATATTCATCTAGTGTGAAAAAACAAAACAAAATTAATTCCCATAGCCACTATCCAGACCACCCTAGCAACCATATATTAATGCAATAAAAACCACTCATAGCACATTAGCAACCCGCCGTCAACCACAGTATTTTAACATCACGGTGGCGAGTTTTGCAGTGGGCAGGCATTTTCGTGAGTAAAAATTCAGTATTCAATTGGTTGTAATATTGGTGAAGTAAATCCACACTTTGCTGAAGAAGCATTAGCAAACAGTACCATATACTCCACCACCGTTGTGTATGTTTGTTCGCGCTTGCCTTTAAAATGTCTACATACCTAACATGTACTACGCATGCGCATGACGTCACCGTTAACACCCGATAAGATTCCCTTATCGGGTGTTAACACAGAAACGATAACGGTGTGCGTTTTTTCAAAAACTTGAAAACTTTGAAACCCATTTCAGTGCCAATGTCATGTAAAGGAACAGTCCAAATGCATAAAAAGTTTCCCATTTTTGGCTGAAAACGTTGTCGTGTAAATGACCCCTTAATCTTTGGACACTCACTGATAGATCACCAGGAAACCAAAAATGCTGCTCTTTACAAATTAGGCTCATTAGGCACATACGGTTGGACATCTTGAATATGTATGTCACATTTTTAAGAATAGTCCCACATGTTTTGCTTTTGAGTTAATGCATTGCGGTGGGTTGGATTTCGAAGCAACATTTTTAGACAGTGTCAAGAATTATTATGTAAGAGGAGAGAAGACAATGGCTTATCTGCAGTGCCTCTGCATCTGTGGAGGTGACTAATTTCTCCGAGCTACGGAACCATCACTTAGATTTCAGTGGGAAAAAAAATGATAACGTGTAAGAGAAAGAGGCACACCAAGATTGGGTGAGCTCTGCTCTATCTTTCCCCGGAAGGAAGAGCTGCCCACATTGCTGGAACCTGACATGCTCTCTTTTCCCACTCTGTGGCCTCCTGTCTGTTTGACAGCCTGATCCATGTTTACTTCCTCTCATAAAATACGGACAAATCATAGATGGCCATGAACGCCTCCTTTTCCTCTCCCTAAATCTTTTTTCTGTGTGCAAGTGTGTTTGAGATGCCAGTCCTGATGTTCAATCTCTCCCTGCCGGTATTTCCACTTTCTCAATTCGTGTCAGCCAAGTGGAAAAGACCTGTCAATCAAATAAAGCATGCGTACACACTAGTGTTTCCTACAGAATTCTTTATTTCTTTCTTTTTTTTTTTTGCAGAGACCCATGCAACCCCATCTTAATTGGTCCTAACCACATACTTTATTTTTAAGATTTATTTATAACTACATTTCATTTAACTCATTAATTTGTATGTGCAGTTCCATAATAATGGATTTTTCTAACATTGATTTGATTCGTTTGATTCATTAAAAGAGTCATCTGTGCTGTGCTGTCATTTATTTTTTCATGCAGCCAGTGAAGCAAATGCTATAGAAATATGTGTTGTCTACAACATTTTTTTTTTCATGCCATCACATTCAGTTCAGACTGCAAACTTGGATAAAACATAATATCTTTTGTCATGACACTGTTTTGGAAACACTGCCATGCACATAATTAAACGTCAAAGAACACATACGGATCTTGCAGTAAAAGTAATTCTACACTTCTAAAATTACTCTGAATTTTGACAACAGACAGATGTTGCTATTGATTCATGTTCTCTACTGAATGTGTTCTCCTGAACTTACTGTACATAAAACTCATTACACAAAACTATCTAGTGGATGTCTTTCCAAGAGGGCCACAATTAAATGGCAAATAATTATCCACTACCATTCAGAAGTTTAGGGTTGGTAAGTGTTTTTTTTTTTTTTTTAAAGACGATGATTTTTATGCTTTTTATGCTCACTGGGGCTGTATTTATTTAGTCAAAAATACAGTAAAACAGCAATATTGTCAAATATTATTACAATTTAAAATAACCATATTCTATTTAAATATCTTTTAACCCCTTAACTGTCACTCATATTTTTGAACACTGACTTTGTAGTGCACGATCCAAACTTAAATTTTTATTATTCATGAATGAAAACATTTTGTAACATGATATTGAGGTACCATTTACATGGTAATGCAATGTCTGATTTTAAAATTAGTTTTAAAGGATGGATTTTGAGATTTTAAGTTTTCAGTTGATATATAATTTCTCATGATTTCTAAAATGTGATAGAGAAAAAGGCAACAAAGTCGTCTTGTTTTTTTAACAAAGGTTAAAATTCCTGTTATAATGTAGATTTTTCAGGGTGCACTCTTGTCATAAATTAATCTATTACTTTTCCTACATAATTTTTAACAAAAAACATTGATAAAATATATATTTGGGAGTCTTAGACCTTTCCAACGATATATAGTTTGTCAAAATTAGATTAGATTTAATTGTAATATAGTGAAGTAAATGTAGGCATCTTTATCTAAAAGAATATAATAACATCTAATATTATAATATATATTATTATATATTATACCCCATAATTCCAACCAAATGAGTATCAAAAAAAGTAATGTGAAAAGTACACAAAATCATTCACCATGATATTGCATCATTGTTTGCTGTTTTCTGTCAGCTGTACAGAATCAAAATGAGAGAAACATGATTCGTAAACGAATCATTATTTTATGTGTGTTATTTTCAATGACTCATCCAAATGCCTTAGAACATGACCAGAATCATTTCTTAATTCAGTTCGAATTATTCAAGTTTTTTGGCGCGCCAAAAGACTGCGTTTTCTCATTCCATAAAACATAAACAAGACATTTTTTAACTCATAGAACAAAAATAAGGCTGGATTAAGTGGATATATACCCACAATCCATAGAAGAAAAAACTTGAAATACATACTAGCATTTACAAACGATGAAGAAGGTTCAACACCTGTATGACTCGCCTGGTAAATCAAAAGAGTAGCAAAACAGTATGCAAAATATCTAACATCAAGCCTATATACAATATGATTATCAATCTGTACCAAGGCACATAGCAAATTATGGTATTACTATTTAAAGCGAACACTGTGCTATGGTGCCACTGTTGTTTTGAAGGGTATTTTGAGTCATGTGAATAAGATGATTCGTCTTTGACAGTGTGTGCACCTTGCATCTGGCTTGTTTGTTAACCGCTCCTCACTTTCTCTCCTCATTAACACACCCAGCTGTCAGTACAGGTTTTCTGGTGTAGCTTTAATGTAAATAATCTTGCTTACAAATGTCATTCAACTTTCAGTTCATGTGCGCATGGCCTTCTTAACAGATGTTATAGAGTAATCTACAGTTTTGGTTAATGCACAACACTTTTGCTGCTACTGAGGTGTGATATGGGTAAGGTTAGGGACAAATTTGGTTGTATGGGTAGGTTTAAGGGTTGGTTAAGGGGCCAGAAGTGTACAGGACCAAATGGATAACTAAGGCAACACGGTTAAACCTGTTTTTATTACATTGTTTTGATAAATGAACCAGTATTTTCTTGAAAAATAGATCGCTTTCTACTGTTGGTGTATGATTCAAGGAATATCCTGCAATTATATACATTCTGATATACTAATATAAGTGCTGAGGTAATAAAAACATGTTTTGCACCCAAATTATAATCTGCATGATGTCTTTCAATTGTCCTCATTTGTAAGACGCTTTGGATAAAAACGTCTGCTAAATTACTCAATGTAAATGTAAATGTGATGTCTTTAGCAAGCATTAAGCTAAACTAGAAATCCCTAGCACTAGCTCTTACATATGCAATCTACACACACCCACAACTGCATTTATTTAAAAGCACTATTCTCCATTATTTATAGCCTTGTATCGCAGGCTTACAACTCAGACAATAAAAGAGTGGATGGCTGTGTGTGTGTTGATGAAGGCAAGAGTGCATGTGGATGGACATGTCCTTTTGGCCCCTCATTAATGGCAGAGAGAGAGCATGAGTCCTCTCTAATGCATTCTCCTACCTTGTTCTCTCTCCTCTGTAAGCGGCCTTTGCCTTCTCCTGACAGGACAGAGCCGCTTCTCTGCACAGGTGTGATGTTCGACAGACAATTTCCCAGGCTTTTTTTCTTTGCCGGGAGCGCCGCTGTTAGATGGAGGCATGAAGTGGGAAGAACAGGAACGAGAGTGGGCAGGCGAGTGGATAAAAAGGGCGCTTTTTTTTTACGCCCTCTCATTTTCCCTCTTCTCTCAGCAAGCTTTTTCTCTGGCTGTCCTGGTTTCTGGTTCTCCAGGGCCAGGGCATATATTTGGCCGCCATCGGTGTGGGGCTGAGGTTTCTCTCAGATTCTTTGGTTTAATCAACAGTCAGCAGGCTGATAAAACAGAAAAATTCATAGTGGAAATCCAGCCTTAGTTGCCATCTTGTAGTGATGGACTGACATGGTTTTTCAATGGCTGATGGCAGTATCTAGAGCAAATGGTGGCCTATTGCTGATATACTACCAATGTATGAAAGCATATCTAACTAGGACTCAGCCTATATCAGTCATTTATCACGTTGTGGTGATTTTGAAGGCAAAGTAAAACTATGCAACATCATGAATTCTTTGGTGATTTTAATGCACTTTTTATTTGGTTGTTGAATTTCCTGAAGAGTTTGTCTGTACACAATTTTTGCTATTCTTGTCTTCATTTGACAGCATTTTTATAGAGATATTTAATTATTGTCCCTGATTAAACTTGAGAAGCAAATATTTATTGAATTGAGTTGTTAGATTGATTGATTTCTGTAAATCAGATTAAACTTGTTTAATGAAAACAATTGAAAACTCTGATTCAGTTCTCATTTAGTTCATACATCAATCATTGTGAATCCATAATTCTGGCTGTTTGTTTGGTCTCTGTTACTGATATAAAACATCCTTTAGGCCACTCATGTGAACTTGATAACATTACATGATGGTAAACTTAAAATATTTTATGTAAATCATTTGCTTGCATTATTTGCTAGTTAACAAAGCATGGGCAAATTTCATTTTAAAGTGCATATCACTTTGCCCTACTTTAAAGGAATTGTTCACCCAAAAATGAAAATCTTCTGAATATTTACTCCATCCAAGATGATGAGTTTGTTTCCTCATCAGAACAAATTAGGAGAAAATTTAGCATTTTGCATATTATTACATCACATGCTCACTATTGGATCCTCTGCAGTGAATGGGTACTGTCAGAAAGAGAATGAAAAGAATAAAAAAAAAACATCACTTGTAATTTATGGTATATAACTATGTTGGATCAATCAGTGTTATTTTGACATGATTTAACAAGTACAGTTCAATTGTTATATTTTTATTTTGCAGTACAAACCAGTAACTATAATCAGTAGCTTTATATTGTGTAATCGTTTTTTATTTCAATGCATCATTCACCTTGCTTCATGGGATTATAATTAATTTATAAAATAGATTTTTACTCTTTGTCTTTTATAGTGGTTTTCATTCTTCTTTTTAAACGTCAAATCAAAGGTTGAAATATTGTGACTTATCTTTGAGCTGATTGGTTTGGTTTATGTTTTTATCTCTGACTTTGACTTTTAAAATGACTTTAGAAAAAGACCTCTAAAAAAGTAGGTGTGTTCTGTTAAGAAATAACCCGATCTCGGGTTATCCGATCTATACTATTTATATGCACAATGAAAGTGCGTATAAATAGTATGCAAAATAAAAATGATTACTCGTGGTATTGATACGCGAAAATTTACTTTGCAAACAAGTATTATGTACAAAGCTATAATTCATTCACAACGCGACTGTTCTCTTCACAACTATTTAATAAATGACAATAAATAAACACTTGCAATCTGATTCTCTTCCAATCAGGCCACTATAATGAGACTTAGACTTGCATATCCCTTTGTAAATACCTGCAAGTATGTAAATGGCATAAAACAAGGGCTAGTGCACAATGGCTGTCAGCAGACTCTGCAGTGAGAACTGTATTAAACTTGCACGAGAAAATCAATTCGGAAAATATAGAGGCAATTATTTTGTCTCCCACACAGCCTGACAAAATAACTGCCAAGTGAAGCTGGGAGGAGAAATAAATAATGAATGAGAGCAAGCAGTGAGGAGACGGGACTACACAAGACACATTAAGTTTCTCACAGCCAACCGCAACCACGCAAACCCAAACAGATGCTGGAACACATCTATAGACACACGTGGATGGTATTGTAGAAAGTTATGTTATTGTGGAAAGTAATGTATTGCAATATTGATTGTCCTGCTAAATTAAAACTAATTATCATAAGCTAATTATGAGCTTATGAATATGACTTAGTTTATGCACATTGATTAACAGCTTTGATACATAAGAACTTTATTTGATCTTTTGGTAACTTTGCTTTGAGTGCAGGAGACTTTGAGCTTATTATTTTTTTAAGTAAACCAAGATTGCATTCATATATCAATTCCAACACTTTTTGGCAGCGGTTATCAACTGTAGAAAAATGTCCCAAGAGTACATCAGTATTTATTTTATAGTGTGCATTAAGCTTTTGATCTACTGTATATCGAGAAGCTCAGGAGTCCGTAGTTAAAGCAAGATAACAAATTAGTGCATGGAAGAACAAGGAATTGAAGGTCAAGAGATTATTCGCTATGTTGTCATGAAAGTAATTCTTATAATCTCTATATAATACAATAAGTTCAAATACAATTTTCATGACCATACATTATTATTATTATTATAACCTTTATTTTACCAGTAAAGAAGCACATTGAGATTAAGAATCTCTTTTACAAGAGCGTCCTGGCCAAGACTGACAGACACAGGACGTTTGAGTGTAACAAATAACATCCAACAATACACAAGCAAATCCATCTAATTTCAATATGAATACATAACTTGCTAAAACATCTACAACCCGATGTTTCATTCTCCAAACCATTTAAAACTACTAAAACTAAAAGTGTCTAACAAAACCAGTTCCTTCAGTTTCAATATACTTTGCAAACAATTCCAGGCAGAGGGAGCAGCAAATTTAAATGTCTTTTTCCCCAACTCCGTACGTTCCACTGGAACAGACAGTAAAAATATATCCTGTGACCAGAGGCTATAGCTACAAGCATATCTTTTACAGATGTATGTACAAAGATAGGAAGGAAGTAAACCCAGGATAGATTTATAGACCAGCCAACCCGAGCATACAACACACAATGATGAGTGAGGGTTTTAAGATTTGTTATGAACCTCAGTGCACCATGATAAACAGTGTCTAAAGCATGTAAACACTTTGAAGGTGCATGCATGTATATAACATCACAGTAGTCCAGAACAGACATAAAAGTGGCTGCAACAAGCCTTTTTTTTTTTGCCTCAAAGGAAATACAGGAATTGATTCTGAAGTAAAAACCTAATTTCACTTTCAATCTTTTCACCAGTTGCTGAACATGAGGGCCAAAGGAGAGAGCGTCATCAAATAAAATCCCCAGATACCTATACTGAGACACAAATTCAATTTATGAACCTTGGATGTAGTAACAGGCAGAAGATTATTATGCGGGATTGATTTTGATTTAGAAAACAACATGAATTTTGTTTTATCAACATTTAAAACTAGTTTCAATTCAAATAAGTTACACTGAACAATATCAAATGCAAGCTGTAACTGAGAAAGAGCCATATTGGGTGTGGCCTCTGAGCTATATTTAACTGTATCATCAGCGTAATAATGAAAAATTACATTTTGAACATTATGATCAATATTATTTATATATAGAGTAAATAGGAGTGGTCCAAGGACTGACCCCTGTGGCACACCTTTAGTGACATTGAGTGAACCAGAGATAAAACCTTCTGCCTGTACACACTGAGTTCTGTTTGAAAGATATTTTTTAAAACCAACCAATCGTATGTTTAGATAATCCAATACTGACAAGTAGTTGTATCAGTGAAGTATGATCAACCGTATCAAATGCTTTTGATAGAGCGATGAATACGGCTGCACAGTGTTTCTTACTATCAACTGATTCAATAAAATCATTTAGTACCTTTAAGGTTGCCGTAGTTGTGCTATGTTGTTTTCTGAAACCAGATTGAAAATCAAACAGGGTATTATTAATAGACAGAAATTCTTTTAATTGATTGTTGACAAATGTTTCGAGGACTTTGGCCAAAACTGACAGCTTGGAAATGGACCTGTAATTATTTGGGTATGTGGGATCTCCACCTTTAAACAGAGGAAGGACAAAAGCTGATTTCCAAATAAGTGGAATTTCATTTAAGTCAAGTGAAAGACTTAACTGAACAATCAAAGGATTCACATGAGCACCGTTAACTGAATTAAACAAAAACCCAGAAGCTATGAAGTGTTCATTAAAACAATTAAGCATATTTACTTTATCAATGATTGCAGATTTACTTTATCAATGATCAGAGCCCTTATTAAAATACATGATGGGAGTTCTATACCTTTATTATTTTCAGTTAATGATTTAACACTTTTCCAAAATTTGGATGAATTATTTAGATTTTGAGATGTTTGTATAAGAAAATGTTCAGTTTTAGCTTTTCTGATTGCAACCGTGCATGTATTGTGCAATCGCCTAAAATCAAGCCAGTCTGAATTTAAATCAGTTTTTCTAGCTTTTGCCCATGCCAGGTTGCGCTCATGAAGCATAATTGTTAAAGGATGAGAAAACCATGCATTATTCCGACTCTTCATTTTGACCACATTTGGCAAGTAACCAAATAACAAGTGAAATTATGTACAGTCCAGTGGTCATCCTCAGAAAATAAACCCATCCAGAATAAATAAATATCAGTGGATTAAAGGCAGTGGACAATTACTGAAATACTCTAAACAAGAGGAACTGATTTCGCCATGCAAGTGAAAGCATTTTGCATTGGTTTAGTGGATTTTAAAATGTCCCTACTGATCTTAAAACAGAACCTGCATCTTTGGAACGAATTATGCTGTTTCTGTAGATTTTAATATTGATGTCATTGGCAACTATCAGGGAGCTTTTAAAAGCATTTTGTTGGGTGCACTTTTGGTAGAGCTGATGGAAGTTACTTGGGCTGTCCTATTGGATGGAGAATGAGCCAGATGAAGGCTTGGGATCCATCAAGATTAACTCATGCTCTACAGAGAGCTCATGAATGGACAGAATTTATGATTTTGGAGGTGTGTTTAATACACAAGCTCCTCCCATTTTTACAGTGTCTGCCTATCTGTCTTTCTGATGTTCCCTCTCTCTGTGTTTCCCTTCTGGCTCTGTTTCTGGCCCTTTTAGTTCGCTGATGTAACCGTGTGACCGAATTGTGCAAATAGAGGAAAGCAAGAATAGGATGGAGGGATGAATTTGTCAAAGATCGAGTGGGAGTTTGTGAGGAACGGAAAGACACCAAGTGATCTGATTAGACCAGGAAAGCACGACTTGTTCTCAAGGGCTTGACTGTGTTCTCAGGGGGCTGATTATTTTTGTCTACATGCCAATTTGACCTTAGTGGTTGTACATGACTGGTGAACCATTCATCCAGGCAAAAATGGAAGCGATTCCAACTAAAGTGACTCTTTAGTGTCTGGTTACTTAAAAAAACGATATTATACTTAACCAATGAATTCTTCAGTCAATAAGGTAATAAATAAAAACAGAATGGTGATATTCATTCATGGTTAATTTTCATCGTAGTCAACATTTTGTCCTCCCATGTCTCCGGTAGGGGTTTTATTTTGAGTAATTTAGAGGTGAATTTTGAGTGAGGTCTCTTTAAACTCTAATGATATGGTGTATATGTTTGTGAAGGTTGTTATTTGATTTATTAGCCAGTATGTCAGTAAGCTCTGAAATATTCATATTTTTGGATATGACAGCTCTGAGAGCTGGAATATGGGTTTGCGTGCATTCATGACAGCTGACGCAGAGATAATGATAAAGGTGACAGAAAGAGAGGCAAAGTCAGTCTGTTTTGTGCCATTGAGTGACTTATTGCTAGGGATGCATGATATTATCGGAACGTAATCGGAATTGACTGATAATGGCTTAAAATTTAAACATCGGCCCAATATGCAAAAATTATGCCAATATGCCTTGCTGATAAGACAAATAAGTCAAATGTGCTCAGGGTTTGCTAACGATAAGATCACATTAGCAGGACTTTTTCTGTAGGCCAACTACAAATGTTAATTCTACAAAAGAAATTTAAGTTACTATTACATCTAACTGAAAAAATAAATAAATAGAAAAAAAAAATAATTATATATATATATAATTTTTTTGTTCAACAGTTACACTATTCTTTACATACACTAGGTCTTTAAAACATTTTTAATAGCCAAATAAGTGCTGTAAAATCATTACAATATTTACAAAGTTGTTTAATTTTATATTTATATACTACTGTATATCATTATATTGAATATCATTATATTTATTATACTAAATAAAATATTCAGTTTGGTAGAACTGTAAATGTGGCTGTTAGAAATGAACATACAGTCTTTCCTATTTCTTTCTAGTCTAGTGCTTTGGAATTCATTTGGAAGCATGTATTTTATTGTTTCTACATTTATACTCACAGCTTTGTTTAACATACCGTCTTTTGTGTCTAAGGTCTATGGCTTATTGAATGAAAGACTGTGAGGAGACTGATGTAATGAACAAATGCACTCAGTTGTCTGTCAGTATTTACTCTACTACTCTACTACTCATCTTTACACTCATTGTATTATACATTTGAAACTGCAAACAGCAACACGTGTCATGATAATTATATTATGTCCATTTAAACTTTAATACTAACATGTCTTATGAATTATTTAGGGAATATGTTATAGAGCAGTGTTATAGAGCAGAAATTATTTTCAGTACTTAGTAGTAAGCTGCATTTGCTTACCACAACAGATGTTGATAAATATATTTTATACAAAGTGGAAAGTATGCTGTGACAGTCAACTATATTACAAGAATCCACACAAAGCATGTGCAGAGCTGAGATGATACTGGATCATATACTGTTGATCACCTCATCTAAAAATACAGTAATCTACTGAGAAGTCATTTGCGTAGTGTGTATTCGCACAGTAACATTTCTTTATTTTATTTCCTCTGTTGTTTATCTTATACTCTATTTTAGCATTGTCTAGGGACTTGATTTGATCTTAATGATGTGGCATCAGATTGTATAATGATGTATTCATTCCTCTGAGCCACTTTCTTGTTTTTCTTCCCGTACTGTGGAAGAAGAGCACTGGAGAGGCCACCCGGTAAACAAGGCTAAAAATAATGACTCCTAAGCAAGGTTCGATTTGGCCAGCTCTGTCTTCTTTCCCCACAGGAATTACTCTTTGAATGCGCACAGAACCAGTTTTGCCTTGCATTTTTTTCTTTTCTATTCCTCAGAAACATAAAAAATGCCCATTCAATGGCTTTTGTTTACTGAGCTAAGCACTGATTTTAAAGTCCTCTTGTACTTGGCCTTAGGGTTCTGTCTCTGTGTGTATATAAGTGTATTAATGGGGATCTAAAGACATTCATAAAAAACAATTTGCATATACAAAATATCTTCATAATCTCTAGATATTAATGTTAAATTATCTAACATGTGTAAAATGATGTTTGAGGTTGCGGTGGTCATGTTCGAGTTGAGACTTGCGAATTGTGCAGGCCTACTACACCAAATTAGTTTTTATGAATATGGTCAATTTCGACGTGTTTATATCCAAACAAACAATATTCATAACTAGGGTTGATTACCGAAACCCGGTACCAATATGGCACCAGTACCTATGGAACCGGTATGCACCGAACCAAATCAGCATACAGATTTCGGTGCCTCATTTAGGTGCCTCTTAAATGCCTGAGCGATCGATTTAAATATTTGTCATGGTTCTTCGAAATGTACACACGAAGCATGGGCGTAGGTAGGCTTTTTTAGCTGGGCTCCATAAACTGTACACAAATGCGCGATCGCCTCAGAATCAGTCCGCTTCAATTTCATATGAAAATGACAGCAGACCAGTCTCCTCCTCATCTTTCAGTGTGTTCTTCAATCCACAGACTGTGGCGGAGAAGCGCGTGAGGACTTAAACAGAAACAGAGGACACAAGGTGTGTGTTTATCGACAGATTGTTCGAATATCTGTATCTGTGCAGATCTTTGTCATAATCTGAGTTTTCGCTCCATTCACCACTCTTCACATCACAGATGTGTCCTCCAGCAAAAAATCTAGCCCTTAACACATATGAATGCATACTTTAATTATACTTATTTAAATATACTTAATCTAATTATACGTACTTTATGCATAAACTACTGTGTTGAAGTCTTAGTCTTAGGCAGTCTGTTGTCAGAATGCATGTGCATACAACAATCTCACTAGAATATTTTTTTAAATTAACAGCAAAATGAATGTTTGTAAATGTAAACTGATATTTCCTACTGACACACTACAGCAAAATATAAAATAACTGGCTTAAAACCTTTTTTGGGGTGAAAATACTAACGTGTCTAAGACTTTTGCACAGTACTGTACTTTACAAACGACATTGTTGCTACTTTATAAAGAATGAGCATACAGTCATACACAGAACTGATTAAAGACAGTGTAAGAAAGCACTCATTTTAACTAAATATCAGAGTGATTGACAGAGATACAGTAGAAACATTATGTGTGGTTTTGTATTAAATAATGACCCAGATCATGAAATACATTTATTAGCCTTAGAGTTGAGGAAGCTTGGTAAAGAGAGTATCCAAGTAGCATGTGAATGCTATGGATTTATTTTTAAATCTTTTTAATGTTCTTTAATGTTATCCTTTTTAGGCTTTTTAAATCTTATTTATTTTTTTATTTTTTTATAGAAGTATCGGTTCAGGCACTGTTTAGGCACCATTACTGTTTTAAAAGTATCGAAATGGCACAAAGTATAGAATAAAACCCAATCGATACCCAACCCCTCTCTGTCCGCCAGCGCTCCAGCTAACTAATGTTGATTAGTTAATGTTGCATTGATTTAAAAAAAAAATAGTTTTTACATTTAATTACAGAGATAAACATACTATGATTTGATTTGCCATCTTGCTTGCAATATCAGTTGCGTGTCGTCAGAAAACAAAGTATACTATTTATACTATGCTATTTATATTGCAAATAGTGGCAATATCTGGACCTAAATATTGTAGGACATTATAAAACAGTATGCAATAATAATTTATTGGTACAATAAAACCCTTCTATACCTACCCTAACCCTACCCGATACTTTATTTTCAACTTTTTGATTATCATTTTCATTGAAAATAAATGCATTTTCTTTCGCCATTAAGTAGATTCAAAACCAGAGTCGATTGCGTCAAAAAGAACATTATAGATATTTCTCCCTTCTGCACCACTGAAGCCGATGATAATTGGTTGCCTTTTTGTAATTATTAATAGCTGATTCACACACTGGTGGGTGGAGTTAGTGTAAGTAGCCTCTACGAACAAGGTCTGCTTGCCTTCCTCAATACTGGTTGTTGAGAAGCATTGCAGTATGCATATATTAAATATATATATTAAATATATATATATATATTAATATATATTAAGATATATTAAATCGTTAATTATTCAAATGCAAGTCAAAAAATATAATTTAAAATGTTTTTTCTTTTTTGAGTGTCGGACATGTAGAAGTTAGGGGTACACTGGTGGGCCAATCAGATTTTTAAAGGGGGACAAGTGCCCCTAGGGCCCCTCCCCTGTCTACACCACTGTAGTAGGGCTTTGTGTTATGGTGGTTACCATATGGTTTACCATGTGATTCAAATGGTAGATTTAATGCAACTTATGTTGCAGTCTTCATACCATACAGATAAAAAAAAAAAATGTCTTATGCTCATCAAGACTGCATTTATTTGATCAAATATAGTAAAAACATTAACATTTTATAGATAACTCTTTTGTTTTTTAATATATTTTAATATATTTAAAATTGAATTTATTCCTGTTAAGTCAAAGGTGATTTCTTTCAATGTCACATGATCCTTCAGAAATCACTCTAATATGCTGATGGCCAAGAAACAATTATTAATGTCAATGAATCTTTGATGTTTAGATATTTAGATCTTTTTAATCAAAATATAAACCTTTTCTAAGATTGTAATTTTTGAACAATTTTAAATATTTTTGCTGAATTTTTTATTTTATTTATACTGACCCCAAAATTTTTTAGCAAAGTGTCTTATGCTCATCAAGGCTGCTACTTGAACATAAGTGAGTATTTCACACAAGTGCGTGGCTTTACTTCGATAACTGTATCTTTTGACTCTAGCTTTTAAGGGCCTTTCGAGTTTCAAGGCTTTCCAGATTTCTCACGGTAGACTGGCTAAAGCATTTCCTGTGATGTAAAAATGGAGCTGTAGGATGACAGAGTTAGCTTTTGTTGAGATGACGCTCACCTCCCTGTAGGTTTGATCCATTTGAGAGCCTGTCTCGCTCGTGTTCTCCGCCGTCGAATTGCAAACGCTTCGTTTCCCCAAAGCTGAGACGTCCGCAGATCAAGCCATCTTGCCTATTTCTCCCCTGCTGGGCCTGGTCTCTCTCACATCTCCGGCTGAAGACTCGACAATGGCACGATGATTTTCGCATACCTGTCATGTCAAGAGATAAAAGCCTCTCGTCTTTGTGGCGTTTGAACCAGTGTTAATTTTGGCAGGCATTTTTGATTTAGTCTTAGTCTTAGTCTTGAGACGAAAATGCTTAATAGTCTTAGTCACACTTTAGTCATTTGAGTCTTTTATAAAAAGTAATTGCATTATCCCGCATTCACTAAGTTCATCGGCAACGAATTGTGACTCCTGGGAAAAACGGGACGTCTGGTTACCTTATCCCTACCCCTTCTGATCATTGTTTCAGATCGCTAGTTCGCATTTTATTATAGCCTATGCATTTTGATTGTCCGTTAGTCCTTAAATAACATTATAGTCCCGTCTCGTCTAGTTAATGAAGACGCAGCATAAATTTCGTCATAGTTTCATCATCAGATATTATTTTTAGCTAGTCAACGTCTCGTCTTAGTCACATAAAAAATATTCGTTAACAAATATTTTTCGTTGTCGTCTTTGAAATTTACACCGGTTTAAACAACGATTGTGGTGGGGTGACACTCTCCATTCTCTGACCTCCTGCCCAGGCATCTGGTGGGTTTTTGTGTAAATGAATTGCCTTTTCATAATTAGAAATGTCACGTTCTTCTCGGAGACAGATAATGACAGCTAATAAATAGAAGCTGAAGAAACAGAAAAAAGCACAGGTTCTTCTGAATTAGAGAACAGATGCTAGGGCTGCTTGTGTCATGCTGTATTTTTCCTGTGCTTGGCGGAAGCCCGCGAGGAACATTGCCAACCGATTAACAGCTTCATTTGGCAGATTTGTTGTTTTCACACCCTCTGATGTGAAATGAAAAGGAAGTATGACATCACAGAAAGCTTGACAGGAACATGCAGAACCTTGGCTGAAGGCTGGTTTCGCCTGCTTCATTCGTGAGTTGCCCTCTCCAGCTTTGCGTCGTCTAATCTTCCAAACTTTTGAGAAGAATGTCAAAGTTCATTGATCTCATATCCAAGTACAGCAGTACACAGCTTCTTGAAAGAAGAATCTGATCATTAAAGGTCATTGATCCTTTTCTAACTTGAGAAAGACAAGAGGTGAGTTCGGAGCTCACCTCCGAACCTCTTCAAACCTCCGGCATCATCTCGACTAGCTCGCCTTCACCACATCACTGTTTAATATTCAGCTCACTGTCAGTTCTAGCCTGACAGGTCACAGTCTGACTGAGAATTAAAGATTTGTTTCACTGCAAGGATGGAGTATCTGCTTTCAAGCTAATGAGAGGGGCTCAGGGCATTCCTGTGCTGTAGATACATCTTTAGCACACTCATCCAGAGGGCTAGCAGTGCCTGCGGTGTAAGCGTCGATGAAACCTTCATTTGAACTTCAAGGCTGTCATAATTTAGCCTTGGGAGAGGCCTTTCTTCAGCAGTGAACGAAGATTCATGATACTACTGGATCATGTTTTCAATCTATTCACTAAAGAGTTGCTCCATGCTTTATTTACTTGA
Source organism: Carassius gibelio (assembly GCF_023724105.1). Classification (NCBI taxonomy): domain Eukaryota; kingdom Metazoa; phylum Chordata; class Actinopteri; order Cypriniformes; family Cyprinidae; genus Carassius; species Carassius gibelio. The sequence continues at coordinate 26,896,155 of NC_068376.1, forward strand.
CTGCTTGCAATTTAGTTTAACCCTATTATTTAGTTATATTACATTATCATTTATATTTTCTATCCATCCATCCATTCTCTAATTTTGGCTAAACTACAAGTATTCTTCTAAGGAATTTTCACGTTTTTTCACAGATTGCAAACATTTTGGGGCATATCAGTGGACGTAGTGTATTCTTGGTGAATAAACTAAGAATAGATGCACATCTTTATATAATGGTCTGTAAGTTTAAATCAAGCTTCCTTTTCTAAAATGTGATAATTGCTGATGACTTGGTTGCTCTAAATGACAAATGTGCAAATTTTCCTCTGAACAACCGTGCTGCAAAAGACACGAGAGATACTAATTATGCTAAAAATGAACCCATGGCGCACAAACCGTTCACGGTGGGAGAATACAAAATTTGCTGCAGTCTTTTGTTTATTCGATCTGTCACTTTCCCCTGTTGTTTGCAGATGCAGTTCTGGAGGGAAAAAAAAGCCTCCTAAATAGGCTGGGAATTTTGCTGCTGTGCAAAGCAACATAATGTTATGCTTCCAATTCCAAAGAGTTAGATGTAATGCCTGATACATTCTAATGCTAGTATGCAAATATGCTTCAGGTTTGTTGCTCTCAGGAAATGAAAAACGGTTGGTCACACATTAAACTGTTTCCCACACCTTATCTCTGAGCTTGGTCACAATACAGTATTGAAAACCGCAGGCTGTTCCTTTCAGAGCTCGGCTTTCTTACTGTGATAAGGTAAATGTGAATACAATATGAAAGGCTAATGGATGAAGATGTCCAACAGGTTCATGCTGTCTTGTGACTGAATTAAATAATGACACCATAAATAAAGGAACGCTGCTGTAAAACTATGCGTCTTTGTCATTGCTCTGACAGACACAACAGAAGACGTCGCAGACTTTTAGTGTGTTAGAAAGAGGTCTTCTCTGTAATCACCATGATGAATCATCTTCTTGATTAAAAAACTAAAGACTCTCCTAAAAATTATATTAATCTTGGTAAATCTTGCTAAAAGAACCCTCAAGTACTATTTTTTGTCATAGAAAAAATGTATAGTATAGTTTGTGCTATACATACATGAATAATACACTTTTTTTGCGAAGAGAAGTTATCAGACTTATTTCTCTAATGGCTGACATTAAAATATCCCATTGACTTATGTCAATTAAAAAGCATATTTTTGTAACATAATATTTTCTGTTCTGCTTTAGCAAATGCATTGCAATATACTAGCAACAACCCACTTAAGTTTAGCATCTTGTTAGCATGTTTATTATGGACTTAATATATATCAAATGTATCAAATATGTATTTATTATAATTGTTGTTATAATTATTTGTGTAACAATGCAATAATTATTATTATGTAATTATAATTACATTTAAATAATTTTAATAGTTATAGCTCAATATGTTTTAGATTTATAAAAGCACTAGTTCAAAGTTTGTTCAGTTGACAATTGAAACGTTTGTCAATATCCAAGCAAGAGTATTTCTTAGCTTTGACTATTGAAAGTGTTTCTGGTCTTGTCTACTCTAAAGTTTGGTCTTATATTAGGTAATCATAAAAAAAAAGATGAAATTTGTAAAAAACATACGATTTTATCTAAATAATATGTGTCTGTCATTATCGCATTATAGACACAGCTGTGTAACTTTATGTCCCTGTGTGACCCAAAATAAATACTTGATTTAAGGGCAGGGAGTATAGGAGGTAATGTGGGTTCATGTAAATTGGTTAAGGGTTAGTCTAATTCCTGCATTTGTAATAGTAGCAAAAAAAGTTACATAAAGGAAGAGTTTGAGGGTTTTACTCATCTGTTTTTGTTTTGCTTTCTGATACTGCCAATCAGGGATTATGGATCTTAACTAGGTTTTTACTTTGTCAATAAGAATGATCTTGTGCTATTTTGAGCGTTTGCTTGACAAATGATTCAGGCATTCAATTAAATTAATTTACTTTATCTTTTGGATGGAAGGGCTTATCGTCTTCACATTAAATGTAAAATCAGATAAGCTCTCTGGAAATAAATCTGTAGAGAGCACATTACATTTATGGATTTTTAAAATGCAATTTTACAGCTTCAGCCAGCACCAAGAGGAATTGATTGTAGTATTTATTGTAGTAAATATTTGGCTGAACTGTTTCATAGCAAGAGATCTGAAGAAAATAAAATGACTTGCCATTTGCATTTCATTAGACCTGAAATTTACTCTTTGTTAAGTCAAGGACTTCTAGATGCACAAGATTAATTGAACACCACTACATGAGTCTCAAAAGGTGTCATTTATAGCACAAGTCCAAGCTGCTCTTTTCCACACAGTGGAAGTGAATGGTGGTGACAATGGATTTTCTTTGAATAGTGACTTAAATGTTAGCCTGTTCAGCTTGCAAAACTATCATATCCCTTCAGTTTTCAAATATAGCTCATAAGTTACTGTATTTATTTTGCTTTTAGGGTGTATTTTTAGCACCGTGTTCATCCACTTTCATTGTAAAGAGGAGCATGAACATTCTTCACAACATCTCTTTTTGTAATCTTTTTGTAATCTGCAGAAGAAATAAAATCATACAGGTTTGGAATGAGATAAGATCGGGTAAATTATGCCAGATTTAATTTTGGGGTGAACAGATACTTTATTGGCACTAGCATTTATAGAGAACTTTATTGACCCTCAAGTAATGAGGTTTGTTACCACCACATAGATTAAGTATTTACATTTGCCAAGCATTTGTGTCTTTGTTTGGATGCTTGCATTTGGGCCTTATGTTGCTTTCTTACTAAATCCATTTACAAGGCATTTGAAGACGCATTACCCATTTAACTTGCATTAAAGGGCAAAGTAAGGCATATAAGTTATGAACCTCAGTGTTCCGACATATTTAAAAACTCCTAAAAGCAGTCTGTTCACAGGCCAAATTTCAATGCTACTTTGTTAAAGTCTGTGTTATATTGAAAATGATGATAAAACTGCTATGGAGGGAAGTGAAAAGGAATGACATGATGAACATGTTTCAGGACCATGGACAGCAACCCAAATAGAAACAACAGTAGCAGGTGCTTGATGTCTAGACTCTGCTAGAATTTCGTGAAATGGTTTAGAATTGTGTGTGTGTCTGTGTGTGTGTGTGTGTGTGTGTTCTTCAGTCTGTCAGAGTACTTGTGTTTAGTGCAGTAATGAGACTTCTGTTGACGGGACCTTGTAGTTGAGCTAATAGAGCGTGGGATATATTTGACCAGGTCATCTCATTAATTGTGGCTGCGGTAGACACAAATGTGTGACACACTATTACCACCTTAACCCAGATTAAGTGGACTATATTTTAACATTTAGAGGTCATTGGTACTGGATCGCTTTCAGATTGTCCTGGTCACTGTGACTTTTTAAAGTCAATGTGAAACATGTTTGCAACCCATTTTACTTCCATAATATGACATGTTTCCAAGTTAAAAAGGAAATTTAATGAGGAGAAAATGTAGGTTGGAGCTGTTGTTTTTTATTTGGATCATGACTGGTGATCAAGAGTGTAGGGAATATAATGAATAATAAAATTACATGGTTACAGAATAATGAAAGATCATTATTATTATTCTTTGAAATGTTAGTGAATTTGTCAGGTTTTTATATGGAGCAAATAATTAAGGAGGATTTTGATGTTTAAATTTCTCTCTCTCTCTCTCTCTCTCTCTCTCTGTTTTTGGCATGATCTAGTGCCCTATTTTTGCATCTGGAGTGCTGAAAGGTTTCCAGCCACAATATTGCATTGAAGAGATAATTTATGTGGAGACAATTATGCAAATTCCTTTTTTACACACATAGATATTAATAATTGTTCTATATTAAGTTTAAAAGAATGTTCTAAGTTCAAAATAAGTTCTATCAGTAGCATTACCACAGATCATTTTGTCCTTCAGTTTGTTCAGTACACTTACAAGGGGAATCTATGGGACGTCATGTTCTGAAATGGTTAGGAGCAGTGTTTGCATCAGCATAATATTTTTGCAGTTCAAAACATGCTGAAAGATAGGTTTCAAGTAATGCAACTACAATTGCTTGTGTTAAAGCATCTATTTTATTTATTTTGTACAAAAATGTGACATTCAAGTGGTATAAATTATTCTTTAGTTGTTTTATACTGTTCTAGACAAAATAATACTATTTAAATCTTGTGGGTGGATATTTTCACCCTCAAATGGATGTTGAATGACATGAGGGTGAGTAAATGATGACAGAATTTTCATTTTATGGTGAATTAATTATTTTACTTGAACTTGCATTATGAACTAGTCCATTTGTTTATATATTTATTCTTGTTCAGAAAAGTTACAAAGATATAGAGAGTTTGAAATTGAATAAATAAGAAGGGACTGACAAGAGGAAAAATTATGTAAAGAAAAAAAAAAAGAGTTGGCATAAACAGAAATAAATAGACATTTTGCCCTCACCTGGGTGGCCCCTGGGCTACACCCCTGAACTTTGCGCTTTGGAACTGCAAATGTGGAGGCAGTGCCCTGCCCCAGGCTACCTGCAAGGGGTTAACTGGCAATTATGTCGGTTTAATGCAATGTCAAGAGCATCTATTCACAAGCAATGAGAACGCTGTTCCCCTCCCAGCTCTTCCCTCTGTTCATTTTACACACAAGCAAGCACAGGCTCATGCAGATGGCTTGCCGACAGCACAATCTTTCCTGGACTCCCTCAGTTGTTCTCTGATATTCAAAAGGAATACATTTGTTAAAGGAGTATTAGCATATTTTGAAGTTCATCAAAGTGCTCTGTGTTTGTAAAAAATTAACCGCATAGCGATGCCTTCTTTTAAAATGTGACTTCAGATGGTATTTGCAAACACATTTTTTTTTTTATCCATAATGACTAAATTGACATATTTATAGAATATAAACTACATTAGTCTCATTTTTAGGCAAATAGTTTGTCTGTTCTTTTACTAACTTGTTCAAGTATATATACTTATATGACTTAATTTCCTCTTTTAACTCATGATTTATGCATGAAGTTTTCTGAAATCATGCAATAGCTTTGTACGAGGGAAAATAAGACATTACAAAATACAAACGTTTTATTGAAAAATTATGTAAATTACAGTGTGTCCCAACAGTGTAAAACAATTTCAGACCTCTCCAACTCAAAATTTTCTGTTGGCTAATCACATCTAAATGTTTCAGTTGGCCGAACTGAATTTGTCAATTGAATTTCATAAATTTTATTAGGCCAATTGAAAAATTTAGATGCGACCAGTCGCTAGGAAATATTTAGTTGGAGTTGTTTTTATTTTTTACATTGAACAAAAAAAATGTTATATTGTGCTCAAGTCATATGAACTTTAATGGTGCTTTTTTGTCCCCCATTCATCATTCAATTAAATTAAATTTAACTTTTTTTGTACTTTATTTGTACGATATAAATCATTGCAAAGCAACTTTACAGGAAAAACTTTACAGGTTTTTTTTTTTTGACAAAAACATAGGGGTGGTTAAATTATGACAGAATTTTCTCTTAAATGTCTAAATCCAGTTTGTGGCTGCTGTATGTTCAAACGTATATTTGTGTTCTTCTGCTACATATACTTTTATCTTTATTTAGCGTGGTGTCCTCGCAGCTGAATTAAAGCCTTACGGTCTTAATTAAATTATGAATAATGTATGGAAAGACTGTTTATTTCTTTAGTAATGTGTTACGGAATCATGGTGATAACAGCCAAACATTTCGTGGGTCATAAAAGCAACCACCGATTTAGTAAAGGACTGATAAACACAGCTTTATGTAACATGTTCGTTTAGATATGATGATATCCAGTAATGTTTTTCCGTAATGCTGCGGGGGAGTGTAATTTTGAGCCAAGACAGCTATATGCAAAATAAATATTAAACTCTATATCAAATTTATAAAAAATTGGGACTATGTACTTAAATGAATGTGGAAAACCAAATGCATGCACACATAATAAAGTTTCTTCTGTGGCATCACTGTGACCTTTTGTAACCATTATGTTTAAGAGTGTATATGCCTGTAATACTCTCTTTTGGATTCTGTTGCTGATTTTGGATAAATGATTGTATTTGCGCTGTAATACATAGTGGCTCTGTTTCCTAAGTGTCTATACCTGGCTTCGTTCTTGTGCTGGTCTGGCTCATGAGCTGATCTGTATGCATCACGAATGGCCTGTGAAAACTACGTAATGATTTTAAAGAATTCAAGATTGTGGAACGTTAACAACCGAAACAAAGGAATAAAGGTTTAAAATTGCTCAGAGAATTAGCTTGTCTAAACATGCCAGAGAACTCAATTACATAGCTAATTAATGTCCGCAACGTCTCACAAGGCTAAGAGCTGAAGTGGTTTTTATTAGCTGCCCTTGAAAGGAATTTCACATTTTGCAAACAAGCAAATATGTTGTGCCAATTCAGTACGAATGAATGCCATCTACAAGGCTTTGAAAATTACAGCTGCTTGCTAAGGAACATATCACAATTACTATTGTTCATTTCTTAAAAAGAAAGAAAAGAAACATTAGTCCCACTGAAATTATCCTGTAACTCACCCTGCACCATTTGCGCTCCAGACATGAATAATACCTCAAATCATGTGGCATGTTGAGGAGAGGTGTGCTATTACCCTGTTAAGTGGTCAGACTTACAATTTTCACCTGGCAGATGATAAAATGAGTAAAGAAATCCCACAGGCTGACATTGAAGGAAGGACTCGAAGCATATCTAGAGGTTTGTAAGTGGGTTCTTTTGACTTGAATTAGTAAGCAACCACTCAGAACACCATAGCAACCATAATCTTGATTTTGACATGAGTGGTCATGGATTGCATATACTACTTTTAATAATGTGATATATATGTTATATATAAACAAGGGCACTTTGATTGCATTATATTTTGTGATTTCACTGGAACTGAGAGTGGGTTGCAGAGCGTAGTGTACTACTCTAGAAAACCATGTCACTTGAATATGTTTGAGCCTATAAACCAGCTTAGGATATAAAAAAAACTCAAACAGGACAAACACAAAAAGAAAATCCTTTCACAGTTAAATTGTTAGTGTGTAATGATTTGCTGATGCCAGAAATCAAATAATTTTAGTGTGGTGGCAAAAGTATAGGCCGTGGTAATTCTTCTGCTTTATTTTGTCGTTCTATTATTACTTCTACTTACTCATCAAGTGGTGTTTTTTTCCCATGGTAGATTGGTGCAAAAAGCGTCTCTTTAAACTCAGATTATCCTTTTGTGGACTCTCCTGCTCTCTCTCCCTCCCTTCGCCCTCTTCCCCTTTATAAGCTGCATTGGTCAATAATGTAAGACTGCATGCTCGCTGCTTCTTGACAGCAGGGCAGCAAATGGAGCAGTGAAACCAGTCTGCTCGTACTGTGAATAATGCAAGGAGGCTGTGGACCAGGCAGCCCTGGTCCAGGGGCACATCGTCTTCTCTCCATTTGCTGACTAAGACTAATGCGAAGAGAGAAAGATTCCTGATCTTAGATCAGCTTTCTGGCTCTGCAGACCTTCACAGCAGGTGTTTTAAAGAGGCCTATTAACAGAGCCCATGCAGGGCTGAGAGTTCGTGGTTTGCCTTTCTCTCTTTTGCTTAGATTCAATTCTGCTACTCTCAACCCATTAATGTGAATCATTTGTTTACTTACTAAAATCTTAGTGGTTAATAAAACAAGCTGATAGTAGCGGTCCAGCAATTCTTTCTGGAGAGCAAGTATGTGCTTTATGAGTCAGACCTGCTATGTAGTACATGTTCATGTTCCCATCATATTCAGATGGATAATTCATTGCAAAGTAAACTGGATAATTTTGACAATTAAAATAATATTTGCCAAGATAAATTTATTTTTTTATAACATTTCATGCACAATGGCAAAAAGTGCTTTACATTAAGATCATTTAAGAAATTGTAGTCATAAAAAGGTAATTTTTTCAAAAGGTTTATTAGTAAATTCTTTATTACCAGTCATATTCTATTCTAATTGTTATATTTTTTTTAATACAATTTTTACGTTTTTGTCATTTTTAAAAAAATTTTTTTAATAGTTTTTGTCTTTTTTATGTGTCTTATAATTTCTATTATTTCTTATTTTAGTCTTAGTTATTTTAGTTCATTAAATGAAAAAGAGAAATGTTGCCTCGGCAGCATTATTTTTTACTTAATGTTTTATTTTATTTCATACTGTTTATTTCATGTAATGAAAATGTTTATTTTGATGGTTTTTGTTTTAGTTAATTATAATAATACATGGTTATAACACATAAATAATTAAGCTACTTAAGTTGGATTTTAGTTTAAATAAGTTGATTTAATACTGTTGTGGACTAAGCTATTCAATGAAATGATATTCTATTCTGTTCTGTTCTATTCCCTTTTTTGCCCTTGTGTAAATAATCACGTAAATTTTTATGAAGTTTTAGAAAGTCTGGCATGCTCTACTTAGATTAGAAGGAACTGCATATATGGAATGATTTGTATGAAGCAAATGAATTAATATTACCTCAAAAATCCTCCCAGGAACCTGGAAGATGTACCTGTTGAGAAAAACAATGTTTTTCAGACAGTGCATGTCATTTATTGCACTGGCTTACAGTAAAAAAGTCTTGCTGTTATTGTCTGTACAGATGACAAGTGCAACAGAGAACACAATTATCGATCAAACTCGCAGTCACAGAGTGAAGATCACAGCACATCATTCTGTTCGAGCACTTCTTCGATACAAACTCTGCAGTGTCCAACATTTCATGGTGGGCTGCTTGTGATGGGAGAGCGTAGTGGTCTGATGTTAATTGACGGTAAAAAGTGTTTCCTGTTTGAGTCCATGAGAGAGCAGTGGGGTGACTGACACTTGCAAGAACAACAGCATGATGTCATGTGATGCTCAGTTACTAAACCTGAATTATTGCACAGGTAAAATTTTAAGAAAGTCTATTATTCTTTTCGATTAAATAGTCCCTGCACAAGGGTGCATTGTGTTTAGACCATGTTGGTTTTGCACCATTTATGGTTTTTAATACGTTAATTTGGCTTTTTTTTCAAATGTTTGTAATCAAATGCATAAAATAGAACACAATGCTTTCTAGGTGTTAAAGAACCCATATCTTTATTAGCCCTGCAATGAAAATGTATTAACATTAGCAATGCAAATACCTGGCCAGTTTTTGAGTAACACTTACCAGATGTATTATAAAATTATACTTAATGTTAAGGGTCAGTAAGTATATATATTGTATTTTATTATTTCAAATGCTTGTTGTTCTTTTGAACTTTTTGTTTGTGAAAGAATCCTGAATATTTTTTTATCACCTTTTCCAAAAAAGCATAATAATAAATATTTCTTGAGAAGCAAATCCGCATATTCGAATGATTTCTGAAGGATCATGTGACACTGAAGACTGGAGTAATGATGCTGAAAATACAGGTTTTCTGTCACAGAAATAAATTATATTTTTAAAATATATTTAACATGGAAAATATGTTTAATATATTCTAATTTGAGATAATATTTCACAATATTGATTTATTTTTATTTATTTATTTATTTATTTTACTGTATTTTTGATATTTTTTAATAAATGCAGCCTTGGTGAGTATAAGAAAAAACCCACAAAAATGTTTTGAATTAAATCCAAGAATGTCCATTTTATGCCTGTATATAATATCAGAGAGAAAACTGCTAAATAAAAGGAGCTCAAGCCCACTTGGATGAGTCACTTGGCATGTTTAAGATGCCAAGATTTTGGCCTTGCATTTTTCTTTAAACAACAGTATGCAAACCAGAATGCAATTCATCACACTGTTTTTATTTATTTATTTTACTTTACATGCACAGCACTCTACTGCAAATCTTTACCTTGTGCAAAGAATTTCATTTCAAGACTTTTTAAATGCCTCTAAGCAGTTATTTATTTAAACTCTCAACTCTGTCTCATGCCAATTTATGGGTTTCTGTCATGGGCTCACAGTTAGAAAGAGGAGTATTTTCTTATGACTGACAAAAACAGATGCATAATTTTCTGCTCAGGCAGACACAGTGTCAGGGGGAAGCTTGGAGATCCACTCAGCATGCCTTTGATCGCATTAAGCGTCTTCTGGACTTCAATATGCTTTCAATTTGAGTCAGATTTCCCCCTCGTGCTTTAGCATTAGCATTTAGCAATCATCTGCTTGAGTGAAATCTCGGTCAGTGGAGGAGAGAGCGGTTGGGCTTTGATGAGGGATAAAAAACTAGTAGTTTGCAAACAGGGAAAGTGGGAAGGTTTTTAAAATAAGCCAGAGCCAAATTTTCAGATCAAAGAAACAGTTAAAAGCAGTCTGGGTCACATACTGATTGCTCTGGTTATTCAGAGTGCACTTCGCTGGGGTCCTAGAGACTTTGGCTCAGAAATTGCAGTAGATGACGGATCCTAGCTGAATTGACATGTTTAAGGGTGTCATTTTTCAATCTTGAAATATTTTTTCTTATCCTTTATGTTCATGGGCAGAGACCTCTGTTAAGTAGGCCATTTGGAGTTTTTTTCCCCCCTATTAAAATGTTGCTCTTGGTCTGACATAGCCCCAGACATTTTTTAATTCCACAAATGGTGTAGAAATGACATCACCTTTAAAATGAAATGGAATAAATAGAACAGCATTACTGTAAAAAATGTCCTAACGAAACATGACATGATAAAACATTAAGAAATAAAAGGCTATCCATGTTAATCAGTGTTTTTATTCTTTTTTTCACCCGTAGCAAAAAATGTACTCTGATATGACATCATAATTGGCATATTCCACTCATATTCTCTTTGGAGTTGTATGCTAGTCCATTTTTTTTTTTTTTTTACCTCTGTTAAACCTATGAGGAGAGGCCTATGAAAATGAGAGACACTTGGAGAATAAGTCTAATAAATAATTATGCCTTATATGAAGGCAACTTGATGTGAACATGTCTTTAGTTTCACCAGTTTATCAAAATGACTATATCACCTTTGCACATCATCCCATTGCTCCTTCTAACAGAGAGTTACAGGTGAACTAAAGACAGATTTCTAGTGGCTCAGTGCATGTTGTAGAATCATTCATCTGGAAACGAAGAGTACAGGAGTGTTGTTGAGGAGTTTCTGCTGTGCCACAAAGTGGAAAGATCACCCAGAAAAACAAAGAAGCTCTTTGGATTCTCAGCTTGGTGAAATGCATGCAATGGGTGTGCGGTTTGACTTATACAGACAACTTTGACTAGCTTTCCCTATATTTTAACAACCACTTCTTGAAAAGCCTGTCTTGAAGCTGTAGGGGAAATGATGTTCAGCTCTCACATTCATACAGGTGTGTAATCATGCAGAATTCTTTTTCTTGTATCTATATTGCGTTCTCTTTTGTTCCAGTCACTCAAAGTCATACCTAGCTGTTGCTAAACCATATAGCATCAGAAATATTCCTTTGAGTCAGAACCAGAGTGCAAACTAGGACTGTTTTTGAGGAGAACACTCTTAGTTCCTGCATCTCATGCATTTCATGTGATAAACAGAGCTATACTATGAACATTTAAGCAGAATAGATTGCACCACTATAATTGCTTAAAACATTGGCGACTGAAAACCATTGTTTTGCACATTGGTTTGAACTCAAATGCAGTAGAATCCATTTATAAAAATCTTCACATGTTGTGATTGATTTCATCAACTGTCAAACACTGAGGCTTGAAGGTTTCATATTGGCTGATAGAGACGTTTTCACAGTAATTGAACCAAAAGGCTTTTTTACATATTTGACTGTCAGAAAAAACATTCTGCCCACCATATGTTGTCCTATTAACATGTGCAAACACATTTTTAAAAGTGTTTCTGATGTAAAAATGAATTGCATTGTTGAGTCAAGGATAACAATAGTGTCTGACAGTGTTCTGTGGATGAATTGATTTGTGTGTTGTCCACATTCATTTACTTGTTCTTTGTTTAGAGCATCATGAAACAAAAGATCTAGTATTTAAAAGCTTTGTTGTTGTTGCAAATCCTTTGAAGAAAATGGAGCATTTGGTCCCAAATAGACTAGCTCCTATGAACTAAAGCTTAATTTACGCTAAATTTACAAGCCTGTCATCTATTCTGGTATACACTGTATAGTCTATTTAATAGAGTTCCAAAGCCATATGATTTACTTTCCTTTATTGAACATAAAAGGAGATATTTTAATAATATTGGTAACTAAACAGATTTGGTTTTTATTGACTTTTATTGTAGACTATAAATAAATAAATAAATACATAAATTGGAAGTCAAAGGAAACCAAAATCGTTTTGGGTGGACTGGCCCTTTAGTTTTGATGTTGATTTCATGTTTATATGTAAATATAAATGTATTTAGATTTTTACATTTAAATTTAGCAGGAAGCTAAAAGGGACGCATAAATTTAAAATCTCATAGAAAATAAATGTAATGTAATATTTAGCACGTTTTGAGGGTAAACATTTGTAGAAAAAGGAAACCAGTACTTCAGAGCCATTTTGAATCCTATTTGTGCAAAATGCCTAGTGCCCAAACATCTGTTTTCCCCTCCTGGCTCTTTCTTGTCAAGGCCCATCAATAGTGCTGTGGACTAATAACTGCACCTGAGGCCCTCTTTCTTCCTCTGTACACTTCTATCCCTCTCTCTTTCCTTTCAGACCTTCTCCTTCTTTGATTCTCTACTTCACCCAGCAGATGTCTAGATCTTAAGTTGCAGTCCTGCGGTTGGCGAATTGGCAGACGTGAGTCTCGCGTGCCCGGTTCCTTCAAGACCTGTGGGGAAACGCGCCTACCTGGGCGGCTCTGTAATTTAGTTTTCTCTCCGCTTCTTTCATATGAGCGCAGTTACATCCACGCAGCAAGGTCAAGCGAGTCTGGAGAACTTGTATGACTCTACATCTGAAGGATTAAATGCATTTACCGCCCCCGTTCAGACGAAGAGGGTGAGTTTAAGAACTATAGAAAGGAGAGGTTTGACGGGAAGGATTAAAATAAATATGGCAGACATCTTGCCATCTGCACGAGGGGCATTCCAAGGGGACTAATTAGCAAGCCGTGGTGGGCTGGATTGCTCGTTTGAAAGTGATTCGTTGTTCTTGGGGAAAACAGGTGGAGGAGTTTTTTTCCCTTCACTCGTTTTATTGCGTTCGAGTGGTTTGGCAAGTGCTTTTCTAGTCTTAATGCTTGTTCTTCCCAGAATTTTTCATAAAATGCCGTCATTGGTGTCTTTAATACTGTCAGTCAGCTGCTGTTGTTGGTGTCCCTTAGGTGTATATTGTTTTACACATATTGGAGTGAGATGATGAGTCAGGGGAGAAGCCGCTTAATAACTTGTTGGTTCTTTCCTCCCTCTGGTTTATGTGTTTATATGCTTTAAAAGTGAGTCATGCTGCCTTAGAGGTAGCAGAGAATTGTGGGTCCACAAAGGAAAGATGGGATTTGGATCATTTGGAATAGTATACTGCTTATGCTTATTTCTGCAGTATTTTAATATGTGTAGTATAATATTATTATCATTTAAATAACTGTGTTCTATTTAAATATAAATTTTAAAATGTTTTTTTTTTCTGATATGCAACAGCATTTGTTTGAAATATAAATCTTTTGTAACATTTTGAATTGTCTTTAATTTCACTTTTGATCAATTTGTGTGTCCTCGCTGATAAAAGTTTTAATTGCTTAATTTCTTTAAAAAAATATTTTTTACATTGTATACATTTACTGTTCATGCAATATATAGTATGTACAGTATACTGTGCACAATATGCAAATCATTGTATTACTGTAGCTTCACATAAATATATATATATATATATATATATATATATATATATATATACCAAAATATGACCAAAATATGTCCAATCAGGAAAGGGCTGTTGCACACACACACAAAAAAAAAAACATTTGAACCTTTTTGGCTCCTATTTACCCATGTCTCTTTTCAATCAATACGTACAAGCCCTTTGGGTGAATGCAGGGCGATGTCAGCTATTTACAGTGTGTGTGTTTTCAATACCTCAACTCCAGTGACTTGTCAACGACCTCATAAGCTTGTGAACCCCATCAGCTTTGTGCAGTTATTGCAGGCAGAGAGGCTAATTGTTCTTATGGTGGGAGGAAGAAAGCCAAGGAAAGAGAGAAAGAAAAGATGCTGGGTTGAATAATGATGCTTATGAAACTCTGACAATGTGTGCAAAGAGTTGTACTTTCTAATCAGGTTTAGAAAAACCACATATTTCATTTTTTTTGTGTGTTCTTCACCGTTTTTATTTCTCACAGGAGTTAAGAATCTGTTTTGTTTTAGACAGGAATGCTACCTCAGATACTGTGGCTTGTTGAGGAGAGTTGTGCAACTCGTGTACACGATCTACTGACTCACGAGTTCGGAAGTTAGGGAGCTGATTGAGACGCACCCAATGCCTCGAATGTAACCCAGAACACCCTGGTAACAACTGCATAGCATCACTTTAGCAACCACATTAAGGAATGCTAATGTCAGCTGAGCCTCACCTTACCATCTGTATAGCAACAGGCTAACAACCATTCATATAACCCTAGCTGCCATATAACAACAACCTGGCGACCATTAAGAAAATGCTGGCAACTGCATAATAACACAATTCCTATCAGCTGCATAGCAACACCTTGACAACCACCAAAACACCCTGACCACTACATTAGAACCATATATTAAAGGCCTAGCAATCATCTGGAATGCACTGTAAATTACCAGAACAAACTAGCAACAATCTCTCTGAATAGCATCACCCTGGTAACCATTCAGAACATGCTAACAACTGCAAAGTAATAATTGAAACATAGTAATTAAAAATTTTAATAGTGTTCCTGTAGCAAAAATTGCACCGCGCTATCAAGCGCAAGGTTGGGGGTTCGATTCCCCGGGAACACATGATAGGTAAAAATTGATAGCCTGAATGCACTGTAAGTCGCTTTGGATAAAAGCGGCTGCTAAATGCATACATTTAATTTACATTTTTTATTTAATTTAAATGTTAAACACTAAAACATTACCAGCTGCATAGCAACACCCTGGCAATCACATACTGTAGCAATGCCCTGACAACATCTCAGGACATGCTAGCAACCGTGTAGTAAAGCCATGGCAACGGTCCACAAACGTCTAAAACACCCTATATTGTGGAAGTCAGTTCTTCATGTAAGCACCTCTGTAGAAATCAAATTCTACTATATATGTGTATTTTATATTGATGTACTGTAGTGTTTATTAACATGTTTAAAGTCTTGCAAAATGCAACACAGATTTCCTCAAATCCCCAAAGAAATCCTCAAATAGTAAAAACGCCTGCCGCAATCAAAACCTCAAATTGGGTTATTCACATGCTCTACTGCAGTCACAAAACCAAACTAATGTTCTTTTTAGTGTAGAGTAATGAAGGACAAAGAAACCTCCAGAGTCTGAATACTGAACATATGCATGAAAGCCTCAGTCTCTGCCAAACACGCAGGCTCGCAGCCCCTCATAAGAAGCCCGCCTTTGCTGTAATTTGAGAAGGGATGCTGGCAAAACACATGAAAAGATGGCCGTAATATTGCTGTTGTCTTCCCTCCACAAGTAGAACACAAGCTTGGTGTGGCAGCACGATGATTGCTTTTGTGTGTTCTAGTCTCTGCGGAGCTCTCAAAGACAGAGAGGGAATTACTGGCCTGCAGCCTCTGATAGTATATCAAGATTACTGTGTTTTCCAGACAAGAGCGGACCACCGCCAAAGAGTGAGACTGTGTCACTCGCTAACACATTTGAGGGATGGCAGATATTTGAGGAAATTAATGGCTGTTTGGGATCGTGCCTGCCACGTTCTAAACGATTTCGCATTTTGAGAATTTATGGATCATGTTGTGGTTGGAGTCATTTGTTTGACTGACTGTATTTCAGAATAAAATGGGATGTTTGGTCTGACATTCACATGGTAAATGGACTATCTTCTGGGTGCTTGAGCCAATTAGGAGAAACTGTGAAATGTTTTGTTTGACAAATGCGGTAAAATGAGAATGTTTCCCTTCAGAAGGGTACCATGGTGCTACATTAATATGAAAAAGAAATCAATATGGACTGTAAAACAATTTATGAAACAATGAAAATGTGTGATTCAGAAATATCAAACCAATTAGGAATTATATAATTTATAAAAGTATCTGTCAACCTTCCCCAAATATAAAACTGTATGGAAAACCTATACTTATTATTATACTGTTGCCTGAATATGATAATATAGTTACTGCACCTATGGTCTTGTTCAGACTATTAGTCAATTACCTTTTTTTTTATTATTATTTATTTTTTAAATATCCAGATATCATCCAGATGGGTTTTTCAAAGTCTGGACAGCAAAAAAACAAAAAACAAAACAAAAACCACGAAATCAGATTTTTTTTCAAATCTGATTCAAACTACATTTGGTTTCAAATCAGTGGATGTAAATACTTCTCAGTCTAGGTGCTCTGGCTGCTCAAATCAGATTTCAGATAGTCTTTTGCATCATCCACAACACAACAATAACATCAGAACTGGTGACAGATATGCCAGAAGTAATCATATGGTATTCAAACGAAGCCAAAGCCAGAAAATCACAATATATACCAGTCTCCTCCAACACTGAGTTTTTCTTGTGCGAATTCTGCACCGTGACTCGACAGGTGCTTATTTGGAGATGATGCATCTCTATTTTTCCTGCATCTGTTTTGAAAGCATCATCCAAAATGTGGGTACACCTGCATCGTAACCAAACCAGCCCATGCAGATAAGTTGGTTATGTCTGGCCACACAAATCTGATTTGGTCACTTGCACATTAATAGTAAAGACTGAAAAGATCGTATCTGAGAAAAAAAATCTGCCTGCAGTCTGAATATAACCTTTGTGACAGCTAGCTCCAGTAGTATTAGGATTAAAAAACCATAGTACTTATTTCCATGTGTTTGATAGTGTATTATATTAGCTGTTTACTGAGTGTTATTTCCCATATGTCATTGAATCATATGTTAATTTCACTTAAGTTTAAAGAGGTATTGTGTGTGTGTGTGTGATTGTAGGATGCGGGAGCGGGAACTGCAGCGTGTGGGCAGGAGATTGCTGCTGTTGGGCATCTGTCTGCTGTCTCTCTGGGGTCAGCTGAGTCTGGCCTCAACACATCGCAGCCATATTGGTGAGTTACCTGCAAACCTATACTTTAATGGGAAGCATTAGAAAAAAAGACTATCGACTGAGATTTTGCACACTCGACTGCTGCGTTTAGCCTAGAAGGAGCTTGACCTCCAGTTGCTGAAGTCCATTTTTCATACACATTCATACACAATATTAGCTTTTTTGTTGTACTAGGGGCTTAACAACCTTGCGCTGCTCATTTTCAAAACGACCCACTTGACCTTGTGAATAAATGATGTTCCAACCGGCTTTACCTTGAATGAAAACAAACAAAAAGATGTTAGCTTGGGTTTCGAATATTAGAGATGCAGAAAGGATTGAATATTCCATATGTTGCTCGTTTTAAGCTCTGGAGACTTCCCGACTATGTTTCTTTTTTTTTCAGATTTCTTCAGGAGAAATAAAAAGAGCAACCTGTCCTCCAACCAATACGCTTGTATAGTTCGTTTGTCCAAATCCCTGAAATACGACCCATCAGAGCGTATACTACAATTGCGCCCCTACTGGCAAAAGGTCGTTTTCATGTTAATGTTTTGTACTCTTTTATTTGCCCTCTGGTATGCGTTTTGTGTAGCTCAGTTAGTAGATTATTGCGTTATACCTTGATATGTAATCATGCTTTCATGGGTTCGATCCCAGGGAACGGATGTGCACGAAAATGTATATGCTCAATAAATCATAATTTAGCATGATTTCTGTGAGGGTTAGGATTAGGGGTGGGGTTAGGTGTGGTCATTTGAACGAATAAGCCACCTAGTAAAATATGTAGGAAATACTGTGTGATCGGTGTAAAACGCCCACATATTGCATTTAAATAAACGTGCATTTTGATTGGTATTGATGCTATACGTCAATTCATGACCACAGACGCAACGCGATACTGTCATTATTTTTATGCCCGCTAGAGGGCGCATAACTTTAAAACGTAATTATAGGTCGTAATAAATGCTTGCACAAACGACCTATATGGTCGTTTTTTGTTGGAGGATAGACTCAAAAAGAGACATATAAAGAAAATATAAAACTATTAAAAGAAGGTAGATAAAATAAGATCATTTTTATCATAAAATGAAAACAACTAATAAACTTGATTATTATCATTACTACTACTACTAAATAAAATGTTGTTAAATGTAAATGTGATCATTTTACAGTACAACTTTAAAATTGCAATACTAATATTTACGGCTGTCTTCATTTCATTATTTCCAATCATTAAGCCATTAAGCTTTCATTTAGTTTAAAACCCACAGGAAGCCATTAAAGTCTCTCTTCACAGAATATGTATTTATTTAATCAAATCAAAGCCTTTGAAATATGATATTGCATTAAGCCATATCACAATTTTGGATTTGATTAATCATGCAGCCCTAATTGTTGACATCTGTTCGTCATTTGAGTCTTCATTTGATCTCCATTTAGTCTCATTGCTTCTGTCTAGGAGAGACCACTGAGATTTAAAAGTGATAACCTTTGTGATGTTTCTTTCTGAAGTCTCTTGTCCTGATGGGAGGGCAGCGTTAGGTCAGTGAAGCCCAGTTTCAGACCAACAGGGATGCCAGAGGAGAAGGTGTCACAAATCTCATTGTAAGGGGAAAGTATCAAAGTGAAAGAGAAGGAGAACCCTGGGCAAAAGGTGGAATATGTGAATACACATCGCAATAACGAGATCCCTTCCACAGGGGCCGAGTGGCAAACAGTAGCAGACCAGGAGCGAAAAGAGGAAATCATGTTTGAGCATGTACACATACAGTATTTCCTTTCTCTGTGCACTGAAAGCCACAAAGACCCACTTGGGACAAACTGAAGCAACCGTGACAATTAATCTCCTGTTATCGTGTCAAAGGCCGTCCCTAAATAAAATCATGCAGCTTTTCAGGCACAGAAACAAAGATAGCAACAAGTTTAGGAGGCCTCATCCTTCTCCCGGTGGATGTGTACATGTGGTATGTCGGAGGTAGAAAGGGTGATTGATTACAGCGCAAGTTACCCAATCATTCACCCTGCGGTGGAGAGAGAGTGGCTTTCCACCTGACGCCAGTTCTTCGGCTCCAGGCTAGCACAGAACTAATCACAGAGTAACTCCCAGAGGCTCGGGAGGTCAGGCCAAGGTGTAACCCAGTAAACCAAACCTCTTTAACCCTGGTGTTTAAGAGAAGTGTGGGCCTCCTGCTGCTTTGGAGAGTCAACCTCTCAACACACCCTTAAGAGAGCCCACCACAGGAATAACTGCAATGCCAGGACTCATTAGTTAGTCATGAGAGGGAGAGGGAGAGAGAGTGGGTAAGGTTGGGAGAAAGAGGGACAGATATGTCAGCAGCTGAAAATCTGGCAACTTAAAAAATAAAATAAAAATAATTATAACTAGCAGAAATTCCTTGAAGTTCTAGTTATTTTGGTGGTCTCAAGCATGGACAAATTAAATGTTTTTTTTTTTTTTTTTTGGTGAATGATGAACTTTTTTTATTCTTTTTAAAAATAGCTTAGGAATTATTTGAGAACAAACATTGTCTCAAATATTTATTGTGTGTGCTGCCTTAAAAAATGCACTGCAAAGTAAAATTATTTATGTTTTTAATTATTAATTGAGTAAAATATATTAACATTAAAACAATCAAATCATTTGAGAAACAAAAATAAATAAATAAATAAATGCATAAAAATATCCATTATTTTTTCACACAATATAACTCGTTACATTTTTTTTCTCACCTGTTGCCATTTTTTATTTTAAAATAATATTTAGACAAAATTAATTTTCAGAACATGTCAAAAAACTCAAAGTTTAGATTACCAGTATTTATTTTACACAAGAAATACAGATTTCTCAGTGCTGTCTAGAGTTGAGATGATATTTATTCATCATTTATGTCCTATGTGGTGATCTTGAAGGAGCCGTTGCATCAGTGTAAAATCTCTTTATATAAATTCATAAAACAATATAATTTTAAAACAAGATAATTTCTCACTGTTGATTAGATGGAATGTTTCCCTCCTCTTCTCCTTAAATAGATGCGTCTCCATGTTAATACACAGCAATCAAGCACTTTCTGATTTGTTAGTCATTAGCTGCAGGGGAAGAGACTCTGCAACACACGCTGGAATAATGGAGGCGTGAAAAACACATCGCAGAGCTGATTATCAGATTTAATCTGACAGCTGGTCTCTTTTCTTCAGATACAGGGCTTGAAGTCATACGCTATGCAGGTCATAAAGTTAGAGATGTAACTGATTCTGGAAGAATGTTCTGTTGATGTTGAGATGAAATATGGCAATGAGACAATGAGATCATCAGAATATTTAATTCTGCAAAGATAACTTGCACATACGCACCTACACTTTAATGATTGCATTTGTTTAATTTGCTTAGTGTGGTCCAGTTAGCCCTTGCTGGTAGATTTCATAATTTCAACTTTTTTACTGCATCTCACTCCAGGTATTGTTCTTGGTTGATATTATAAATTGCACATGGTTCCTTGATGGCGTTGTTTAGTTAAAAGTTATTTTTAAAGGTTTTTAAAATAATCCATAATGTAATTTCCCTATTCACTTACATGCTGGCTGGCATGTCACTGACAGCTGAATTTCAACCTGGAGTGGGCTTGTATGTCTACAAGGGAAATTGTGCATGCCTCAGTGCTCTCTGTGTAGAATAGTGAAGCTACAGCTTGTAATAAGAAAAGAGAGCAAGAAGACATCTCAACAACTGGACTGACATTTCGGTGTCTGCGGGGCAGGTCAGTGTTTCCTCTGGGACACTGGACAACGTTTCACAGCATACTGGGCTAGAGTCATGATGTAATATTTGAGGAGGTGGTGAAATGATAGATAGATAGACAGATAGATAGATAGATAGATATAATAAATGTTCTCAAAAATTGTATATACTGCAGTTTTAGTTAAAGTACTTGTGACATTTAGGTAATAATTGTTTTAGTTGTCATAGATGGCATTTGCCTTTGGGTGATGTTTGACCATTTGTTTGACCCAACATGGAAAAGGAGAAGAAAATGAAAGAAAAGCAGCCAGCATTTTAAAAAGCCTCGGGGGAGTGTGCAGAGCTGGGTAGGTAGAGGGTAGCTACTTCATGAAGCTAAAGTATTAATATGTTCTGGTGTTCTCTACATAATTCATAATTCATTATTATTCTGTAAAGCTGCTTTGAAACTATGCCACACGTAAAAAGCGCTATATAAAAAATGGACTTGACTTCTTAAATGTGGATGATAGTAATAGTTAAGCATGAGAAGGTGTGCTCAAACTGGACTGCAACTGTAAGTTATATAAACTTATGCAATCATATAAACAGTAATAATCAGTTTACATTCAACCTATTAAGTACTATTTCAAGTTAATATTTTGTCATTTCAAGTCATAGTCAGTGTCGGTGAGCTAGTGTTCCTCTAGCACTAGTTTCTTATCATTATGACTCATCTGACTTTTCATGCAGCAGTCCCACTCATACACCCAGCCTTCACCCATGAAAAGCATCTATCTCATTAGTAGCTATTGAGACTCTTGATGGTCAGTCTATGACTATGTCTATGATTTTTTGTCATGATTTTTTTTCTATTTTTGGCCAGAATAAAAGGGTATAATAATGATTTTAACTGATGGAGGCAATTAGCAGAGAAGTGCTGACAGCGGTCTAGTGGGCAGCGCTGAGAAAAGCATCTTAACATCGCCATCATAAAGCTTTTAAAATTACTCTCTGCAGTTTTTTAAAAAAAGGTTCACATTTATGTTTTCTAGGACCCATCAAATTTGACCATCAATTTTGAGATGATAAGTGTGACAGGTGTTTTTATTCTTTAAGCATTTCTGCTTAAAGGCAAAGACCCGACTCTGTGTATGTTTTGCTTGACCCTGCTTTTCATTAAAGATATTTTATAGGACTGCCCTGCTTTTATTGCTAGTAGACAATATTTTTGTGTAGTAAGCTCAGTTAAGGATTTTAATAAGATTCCCCCAGAAAAAATGACATGTAGAATTTGTATAAAATGTAAAACACTGTAGAATCTTAATTGTTGTATTTGTTTTATTGTATTTATGCAACTCTTATATTTTAAAGAAGCTGTCATGTCATGAAAATCTCTTGGACTCTTAGTTTTATTAAAGAGTGCTTGAAAGAGGTTTTTAATTTAAGTTTACCATTCAATATGCAGCCTGTCAATTATTATTACTAGGCGGCATAAATATTGATGATATTTAAAGCAATATTGCATGGTAAGGCTTAACAAGGAAACAAGCACTCAAATTAATTTTGAATGCACACATATACATTAGTATTTGCATATACATTAGTATTAGTACAGTAGAGTCGCATTTCATGGTTCGAGCATGGTTCTATTTTCACCTAGCTGAGGATATATCAAGAAACTCACCGTTTCTCTCTCAACTCTAATAAGGAATTCCTTGCTGTTATTACTAGAACAGATTGCACCCGATCATAAATTAAAGATATTTGGTTTAATAACTGTCCCTTTGAAACTACCCACTCAATAAGTGCAAGTAATAATATGATATCAATCCTAGAAGACACTTACGAGCAGGCGTCCTTCGCTAAAGGAGACGAGGCGAGAGATCTATTGTGAGAGAGATGCTCCAGAGCCTTTGTGGATTTCTCAGGTTGTTGGTTCCCTTCCTCCCTATATTAGTTTCCACTACAGCTCACCCCAAATGTGTTTTAAGTTCTGCTAGTTACCCACAATAGGTAGTTGGGCCCAAGTGAAATTGAATGTTTTACTGTGAGACTTGTGCGGTTTTATAATGAATTCTATCAGTCATCCATGTATTCAGTTCACATGCATTTGCTAAGTGCCTCAGCAATTCAAGCTAATTCTTGGTCTTACTGCACATCTTTCTTTGTTACACACACACACACAAAAAAATTATATACTATTTCAATATGGACATTTTGCACTATGGAATGTTGATCGAGACCATTGAATTGAGAAAGCAGTTTTTCTAAAGTAATATTAGCACTAAATTTAGCAATGTCAACCAGTATGACACCACTTAAATATGAATTATGTTTGTCCTACTTCCAATGTTGATTCTACATAATGCATCATCATACATTCCTGTATTTGTGAAATCAAAATTCTTAGCATCTGCCTAAAGGGTTGTTACCCTGGGATGCAGAATCTTACTCCATAGTCCTCTCAGTTTGCATCTGTATGTTAGTGTACTCCTAAAATAGAGGAGATAACAGTGCACATTTAAAATTTAAATGTCTTTCTCTTCCCGGAAAATGAACCAAAAATATTGATGACTCATCTTGTACACTCCAATTACATCGTATCCAGCATACAACGGCCTTTTGAGTCAGAGATGCTTAGAAATGTGAATTACCATGAATCTACATAATAGCACATGTTAGACTAACAACATTGCCTCATATTTTGTCCCAACAAGCCTAAAAGTGTATTTCTTGTTGAACAATGCTACTGATTGGTTAAGGGTTTGCAAGCTCCCAGAATGCATTACTTCATGTGGTTATGATTGTAGGATTAATGTTTGCTGTGTTTTTTTTATATTGTTGTCACTATTAGTTATTTTTTATGTGATCTTTTGAAGTTTCTAAAAACTAAATACAAGAATGGAGTTTGGTGAATACAACCTTTAACATTTTTACGCAATTACCGTAAATATGAATTATTTGCTGCTACTGAAATATTTTATTGTACTAGATAGATATGGGTAGTGTCTTGGCACCTTGCTTCAATCTTGGTGAGACAATATTTAAATCTGAGTCTGAGGATTACAACACACCACTGCTTTACTCTCAGCTGGACACATACTAGTTTTGCAGTGATTAATTTAGCATTCATATCTTACATTCAGTCTTATTCCTGTCTGGTGACCCGTGGTGATCAGTGATACTACTTAAAAAAATGATGCTGGTTTAATTATGCAAAACAAAATGTTCAGTGCCAGGGAGTGATGCGGTGTTCTCAAATGTGAATTAATTATGACCAGCAGCTACAATACAGTAGGTTAATGTCTCTTGAACAGTCCTCAGTTAAAGTAATTTAAACTATTAACAATTCATAATTGTAATATTTCACCTCTGGCTGGCGGCTGCTTTGCTCAACACTCATTGTAATTTGACCGGTTAACAATTAGTACTTGCAATATTTCACCTTGACCCCAACTGGCATAGCTGAATGAGTCAGAGCCTGTCATGGAAGGTTTTATGGTGGTTTTGGCTGGCAATCTACCCTGGACCTTGGAAAAATAATACTTTGTAGGTTTGTTATGGGTGATTAAATAACCTTGATGAATCATCCTAAAATATTGCTCTCCGAGGTACAGTAAACAACCCTCAAATCTAAAAGTTACATTTGAAACTTTTAAAATAAATGATCTTTTAATACAGGCCAGTTAATTTGGATCATGCATAATATTCCATTATAGCCATTCTTAATGGGAGCGAGTTTGTTTATTTCAGTTCATGGGCTGTTTCCTTTCCATTTCAGTCTGTAGACGACAAGACAGGAAGCTGATTGGTGTTGTTTGTTACCACGGCAGCATGTGTGATGACATCTTCCCTGTCAGTCATGTTTTGCAGGCTCAGAGTAGAGTGTGTGTGTGTGTGTGCACATGTGAGATATAAAACACTGCTGACACTTTGAGGGTGGGTACAGCATGCTATTTAGAGCAAACATGACTGTAGTGAGAGGCAGGATGTATTTGGAATGAATGAACGTGTTTATGTTTCACACCGCCATTTTCCCCCCTCCCATTTTTTTCCAATAGTGTCAGGTGCTGTGATGTGAATGGTATTCAGGGAAGCTTCTGACCTTGGATGCTCCTCTAATGGATGGGGAAAGTAACTAAATATGGAAGATGTCATCTTGAAAGCAAGACAAAACAAGAACACCCTGACAGACAGGTGTAATAAAAGTCTCAGAAGTGAGAAAAGTAGAATTCTGCGCTCAGTCAGTGAATAAACTGTGGAGCAGGCAGGGCTGCTATATATATATATATATATATATATTTAAAAATGTATACAGTATTTAAGCATTGATGTTGAAGAGTGAACTTTGAATGAACTTTATATAACAGCGCCTCTCATAACTTAAAACTTATTGTCACCTTAGGAACAAAATACTTTGTATTCCTCATTTGCAAGTCACTTTGTGTGAATATGTCTGCAAAATGCATATACTTGATATGCCTATTAGAAATTATTGGTCAATAACAATGCCCACTTGCATGGTAAACTGAAGTAGCTCTCCATTGTGTCATTTTCAGAATCTGCCAACATCCTTTCTGTGTTTTACAAGAAAGCTACGAGAATATTTGTTGAAATTGTTGAATGAAGTCATTATTTTTGTTTTTCTTTGCATACAAAAAGCATTCTCATAGCTTTATAAAATTACGGTTGAACCAACAGTCACAATGCCCTTACTACATTTCTTGGCCTTGAATGTGTCAATTGCATTGCTGTCAGAAAGCTCTCGGATCACATAAAAAATATCTTAATTTGTGTTTCGAAAATGGGTTTGGAACGATGTGAGGGTGAGTAATTAATGGAAGAATTTTCTTTCTCTTTAATGCCATTTCTGAAATGCTGTAAGAGCAGTATTCCTCACCTTTACTTTATTCCACCATTTGCCAAGTGTATATCAAACAGTGACAGCAACTCCATTAGTTTCAGGGTGTTGCTCTTTTTCACAACAACTGAAATGTAATAACATTCAGAGAGCATTGACTGAGATAGGTGCGTGGTTCCTCAAGCGAGGACCATTGATCAGGGGCAGTCATTAATAGTGCAGTGTAGAGATGGATGGTGTTGGACAGAGGTTCATTTGAGCCCTTGGCCAATGTGATCTGAATCTGTCAGCTACAGCAATCTGTCACCAAACCTTTGGCTTGACCACTATGTGCACCCTGGTGTCTGGAAAAGGATACAGCTGGGAAAGGAAAGAGAGCAAAGGAGATCTTTCAAATGGATACCGCTATGATGAATGGTATTTACAGAGGGAGAATGGTAAGCAATGATCTGTGGAGTATTCTGGAATCACTATCCCTGCCTCATTAAGCGGTGCGGTCACGTGTTGACTCAGATTGCCAATAAAATATTTCTCAAACTGTTTATGCATTCATGTAAATACAGATTTGTTGATTATCGCATTATGGTGATCTCGCATGTTAGAAAAATAAATAAATAAAATAAAATAAAATAAAAAACTATATTGTTTTTAAAGAGAAACAATACCAATGGAATACTCCAGTTGTGTTAAATTATAATGATGCCACTGGTGATGTTGTGAGACATCATCAGTGAAAACAGATTTATTAATAATGTAGACTTGAGCTTAAAGGGGTGTAATATTTATTTGCAGAAGGCTGACTGGAATGTGAAATGACTGTACCTTGAATGTGTTATTAGCCAAGAAGAATTTGTGATGGCATAATAGAGGGTCAATCAAAGACCATAGTATTTCTGAAGAATACAAACTGGAAAATTTACCAATTTTTGTAATGTAGATTTTAGTATGTCATGCTATATTGTTTAAATAAATTAATTAATAGGTTAAATAGGTAAATACATTTTATTCACATTTTGTATTACATAACTCAAGATATAAACTTGTGTATACAATTATACCAATTTATATTGTATTTTTCTTGTTATTTAAAAAATGCAAAATAAAAGCATTTGCAATACTCCTGGAAACTTTGACCTTACTCTATGTTGATAATATTGTTTTTTAACCTTTCTGTGTGCCAACGATTCATAAAGTGAAATCCATTATTTAATATATTATTATAATTTATTATTATTATGATTAGTTATTTTTCTCTCTCACATGGAAAATTTTCTATGATTTAAAAAAATATATTTTTTTAAGTAAAAAATCATGACGTTTACCTAATTTATATTTATATACAAGTTATAAATGTCATTTTTATATAGATATATTTGGCAAATGTATTATACACTTCCATTTATGAATTAAATAACATGTTATATATTAAATAAGGAGCAATATATTAAATTATAATATTTTTATTATTGAATTATTATATATTAAATAATATATTAAATCTCACCTGTGAGGGGAAAAAATAATTCAAATTTGTGGCAACATAGGCAAAGACCCCCAGACTAGACAGCTAACATACAGTACAGTTCAGTTCCTACCATCAAAAGCAGATGGTTCTCGTTTACAGGTGCTTGTGTGTTTCTATTCAATTTCTGTTTAACCAGCATGAGGATTTTTATTTATCTCTGCCCAGACTCGCTCCTGGAGTGCTGACTTGATATTAGCCTCCGCTAACCACAGCGGTACTTTAGCCATATTTGTTTGTTGTTGTTGTTTTTCAACAGAACTCGAACGACCATACCTTACAGGCGAAAATTTGCTGTCATCGCCCCGGCCCGGGCTTTCCACGCCTCGCTGGTTATCAGAGTGTGTCTTGTGTCAAGAAAAAACACAGCATATTTGTGTCAAAGATCTGACCCGGTAAAGAACATTTGATGTGACATCTATTCATTTAGAGTTTTTAGAGACTCTCTCCCTCCTCCCTGAACCCAAACACCTCTGATCAGGTAACCAGAGCGCCGTAGAGACAGAGTGTTTGATCTTCCATTTCTGCAGCCCACAGATGGCTAGCTCTCCTATCGCCTCATAACAATTTCATAAGTGACTTGCTGTAAATTGCCATGGCGATGGTATGGTAATTGGGTTGCCACTCTGCTTTACTTTCTCTCTCTGGTCAAAGAAAAAAAAAACACAGAGAACCATTTCTTTTTCTTTTTGCTGCAGTCACACTGATGAATAAGTTAGGCACATCAACCATAACTCCTTCAAAAACAGCTAGAAGCCTTGGAGTTATGATTGATGATCAGCTGACTTTCTCAGACCACATTGCTAAAACTGTCCGATCCTGCAGATTTCCTTTATTCAACATCAAGAGGATCAAGCCCTTTCTTTGGGAACATGCTGCACAACTCCTTGTTCAAGCTCTTGTTCTGTCCAGGCTGGACTATTGCAATGCTCTCTTGGCAGGTCTTCCAGCCAATTCTATCAAACCTTTACAATTAATTCAGAACGTGGCAGCAAGATTAATTTTTAATGAGCCAAAAAGAATACACATCACACCTCTGTTTATCGATTTGCACTGGCTTCCAATAACTGCTCGCATTAATGTTTGCCTACAAAACTACCACTGGCTCTGCACCCATTTACCTAATTTCGTTACTTCAGACTTATGTGCCCTCTAGAAGCTTGCGTTCTGCAAGTGAACGTCGCTTGATTGTGCCATCCCAAAGAAGCACAAAGTCACTTTTACGGAATTTTAAATTAAATGTTCCCTTCTGGTGGAATGAACTCCCCAACTCAATCCGATCAGCTGAGTCCTTAGCCATCTTCAAGAATCGCCTTAAAACACATCTATTCCATCTTTATTTGACCCTCTAACTTTAACACTATTCTAATTCTATTCTTTAAAAAATCTAAATACCTTTCTAATCTTTTTGTATTCTATTTTCTTTTCATTTATTATGCAATTGTATATGTATGTGTGTGTGTGTGTGTAAAGACCTCTAACTAGCTTGCTCTATTCTTTTATTTTTTAGTCTATCTGTTTTCTTTTTATTTATTATATTAGTTAAAATCCCATCCTATGTGTACAGTGTTAACCTAACTGAGACTTGTTATAGCACTTATATATCATTGCTCTTTTTGTTGTTTTTGATTGCTTCCACTGTCTTCATCTGTAAGTCGCTTTGGATAAAAGCGTCTGCTAAATGAATAAATGTAAATGTAATGTAAATGTGTTAGGACAGAGTCGAGGAAAGAGTGCGCTCATTTCTTGCGGCGCAATTGGGAGAGTGTGTAAGTAAGGTTCTACTCGATGTAGTTTGACCATCTACAAATGTAGCTTCCCTTACTTTTGTTGGTTGTTTAAGTTGTATGCTTTGATGGATCTTGGCTTTAATATCTTTGCACTAAAAAGTCTACAGGTGTAGGTTGGATGGAATAATTCCTGTGTGTGTGTGAGTGTGTGTTTACAATGCTGTTGATTTTTTTATTTTTTATTTTTTGCATTCCTTCTCCAATGACATCAGTTTGAAAGCTTGGGCAGAGTAAAATTAACCATGCCCCTCCAACCGTTAGTTTGCTAGTGTTAATATTCAATTTTAAGTTGGAAATACATCACAATACCTAAGTAAAATTGGCCACAACTTCCGGTTCACTTTAAAAATACATTTATGACCATTTACTCAATTGATGATGATTATTGTTGTTTTTTTTCCAAATGATAATAATAATACATACTAATTTTTTTTGTGTGTGTGTGTACTATTACTTTGATTTTCATTACTGTGGTGCAGCACTAGGTTTTTACCACTAAGTGCTGTGCATGTTTGAAAAGTGTGACTATTGTATTCTTTTTCAATATTTTTTTTTTTGTGAAGGTGTTCTGTGGATGTGCCCGTGTGCTCTGCTTAGTGCACCACTGATTAATTCTTCATGATGTTATTTAACTCTTGGATGACTAAATTAATATTAACCTCCCTTCTTTATTGAGCATAGAACATTCATGGAGGAACAGATGGTTCTTTATGGCTTTGAAGAGTCAGTCCATCTTGGATGTATCAGACTCTGTACATCATGCAACACACACACCCACCCACTCACACACACACACACACACACACACACACCATCCCTGCTCCATTGAACCGCTGAGGGTGATATTGTCTGTCAAGTGCCTTGAGTTGGAGAGACTACCAAGACTCTGGCGATGAATGTGTGTTTGATTCCAGAATGAACCTACTGACTTCATGAATGCTTTAATGAATCTTTTTTAAGCATGTTGCATTAGGTATGTTGCAGGACAGGTTTAAACCTGCATCAAGTCAGAATTTTTTGGCATCAGACTTACTTCAAAATATCATTGCTTTGAAAGTATTTTGATCTTCTTCTGTCTTCTTTTTATTTATTTTTTTAAATAAACACAGTTATAATAATATACATAATGCAATGACATTTACATTTTAACATGGTTTAGTTTTTTGTGCCACTGTATAATCTGATACAGGATCGAATCTTGTCTTCGATGGATTATTTCTGCTGTTGGTTAAAGAGACACTTTCACTGTTTTTAGCTTTGAGGTTGCAAACAGAGCTTTGCGATTGAAACATTTGAGAGGAGTTAACAGACATGAAGAGGCTTTGTTATTGCTCGTGGGTAATTGTTGCCTGTCTCATGAAACGAAAGCAGATTGTACTTTTAAGGACATCCCTTTATGCTTTTGTTTAGCATGGCAACATAATAGCTGTTTGGATGCGTCCTCGGCTAATGACGGTTTAATCATTTGTTTACTACGTTCATCTGAGGTATATGTGATATTTAGTCATCCTTTGCTTTTTACAGTTTAGCACCTCACTCTTATTTTATCCTTCCAGCGTCTCCATCACAGTGTTTCTGGGTGGAAAAACAACCTTTGAATAGCAATTTTGTGAACACAAAGTCTGTCATCTCTCTCTCTCTCATGCACCAAAGCAGAGGGTGGCTGTGTTATGCTAATTCAGTAGGAGCTTAGCAGGAACATTTTATATGTTTTCTCTCCTTTTTAGTTATTCATCAATATGTTCGCTGACTATTTGTGGAAAAAGAGCTGCTCAGCTCCAAAAGGCCCGTCAATGACAGACTGAAAAAGTACAGAAGTAAGGCATAAGGGGGAAAAATGCCTGCTTAATGCTCATACTTGCATCTGAGGTAGCAATCTGTTCTGTTTTATTTTTAAAATGGCCTTTACCCTTGTGGAGAATGTCACACATCCCATAGATGATTTTACCCTTCAACTCGCATTAATAAGAAACTACATGGAGACTCTTAGATCCTAACCACATCTGACAAGTGCCAGCAAAATTAGCAAATCCTGAGAAATAACCATATGTTTGTCATTGCTTGAAATACTTTTTGGGCTGTTGGAAAAACTATGTGTTTGGTTTTTTTAGCTTTATTGTATTTGGACAGGCATTTGATATTTGTAAGCAAAAGTATCCAGACACTTTAACCACTACTTAAATATTGGTGTCAGTAAGAAAAAAAAAGAAGAAATTAATACTTTTATTTGTCAAGAACTCTTTAAATTGATCAAAAGGGACAGTAAATGCACAATTTTTATTTCAAATAAATGCTGTTCTTTTGCTGGATTTTCTATTCATCAAAGAATCCTGAAAAAAATGTCACAGTTTCCGCAAAAATACTATTTGATTCCAAAATTTATGATAAATGTTTTCAGAGCAGCAAATCCGCATATTAGAATGATTTCTGAAGGGTCACGTGGCACTGAATACTGGAGTAATGATGCTGAAAATTCAGCTTTGCATCACATGAATAAATCATGTTTTAAAATGTATTGACAGAGAACACACCAGAGCACACACACACACACACACACACAAAGATAGATATATGTATGTAAAAATATGTTTTTCACACACACAAAAAAACAAAAACATCATTTAAATAGCTTCTCGCTTATTTTGTCTTTTGTCAAGTAGCGTAACACAAACTAGTTTTGCTGCATTTGTCATAGATCTAGTTCGTCCATTCCTCACAGTCTTCATTGGGATGATGGTGCTTATCAATGGATGTGATTGTGGTGTTGAAAGCAGTGCCTAAGAGCCATGCCATCTTCCATTACTGTTAGTGCCCTGATCGAGCCCCCTCCTGCTGCTGAGGCAGACTTTCCCTGACTCTGCCAGACGACCAGACTGCACACCTTAAGTGAAATGCATCGATCGCAGCTATTGCAAGTCCATGGAAATTTTGCACAGATGTCTAGAGAAAGACACAACACCTTCTTAGAACAGGTCTCCCATCAGTTGAGACTACAGAGTCATGGAGTTGCTGTTTAAATCTCTTTGTTGGTCCTCGGGCACCTTGCTAAACACTGCCCATTTAATCTTCACAGGAGCCGATTGCTCACGTACACACACACTCACTGCCTATGGATTTGGTTGGCTTGTTTATGACCTTGGTGAAAGGTTTATGGTTTAATCAGTAGTTTGCTCTGTTTCTCCAGGCCCTCCGTAATGAAGGTTGCTGTCCTGAGAGCAGCTTTCCCACAGCGGGTCGAGGGCTGATCTGGGATCAGCGCTCCTGTGTTGTTGGTGATCTCTGTGGCTGTGCCAAAAACATTCTGTTTCAGGAACACAACACTTTCTTTGTTTCATGAATTTGATTAGATTTCAGCGTGACCTCGAGTCAAGGAACAGATTTTGATCAGTGCCAAACATAGAAACTGTTCATTTTAACTGCCAAAATGAAAAGCTTTCCAGTTTCACAGAAGCTATTGAGGGCATAGATAATATAATTTACATTTATTAATTTGGCAGACACTTTTAACCAAAGCAGGTTGCAGTTCACTTTACAAACATAAGTATGTGTGTTCTTAGGGACTGAATCCATGACACTGGACTGGTATTTTTATCTTTAAACCTTGCTGTACTCACTTACAATGGTTTTTGAGAACAGTTATGATTATTAATTTTATGATTACCGTATTTTTCGGACTATAAGTCGCACCTGAGTATAAGTCGCATCAGTCCAAAAATACGTCATGACGAGGAAAAAAACGTATATAAGTCACACTGGACTATAAGTCGCATTTATTTAGAACCAAGAACCAAGAGAAAACATTACCGTCTACAGCCACAAGAGGGCGCTCTATACTGCTCAGTGTAGACTACAGGAGCTACAGGAATTAATTTTGATAAATAAGTCGCACCTGACTATAAGTCGCTGGACCAGCCAAACTATGAAAAAAAGTGTGACTTATAGTCTGGAAAATATGGTATATATATATATATATATATATATATATATATATATATATATATATATATTTTTTTTTTTTAATTTTAAGAAATTACTTTCTTCTCATCCATATTTAAATGAATGTATGAGAATGTAAAATAAATATAAATTTCTTTTCACCAGTTGTTATCCATGTGCTTTAAAAATAGTGTGATGCATATGCATTTGCTTTATATCGGCCACCCTGCTCAGATATCGGTACCAGCCATCAAAGTTTATTGTTAATAAAGTTCTATGAACCCAGCCTCAGGTTTGCTTTATTTTTATGTCTAATTTTGTGTCAATAATGTTTTTTACTTCTACTAACTCTGACAGCAGTAAATCAATATTACTGCATATTTTTTATATAATCATTCAATGGTGAATTTATGATTAGCTAAATATAGAATAGTATGAATATCATGCCAATAAATGGTTGCAAATGTCATTTAGTATTTGACTTAGCATTTGCTCTACCAGTTCAGCCAAAGTAACTCCTATCAGCTTGTGGAGTAATCCATCCCAGTTAGTTTTTCTTATAGATTTCTACAAGCACTGTGCGGTTCAAAGGTACAAAAATAAAGGCAGTAATGCACATTGAATGAGTCAAAGCAATCATTTTCTATAAGCGGTTGGAACAAACTTCACCATTAAATATTCAATTTGCATCATGTCAAACTTTTTTAAATTAACTTTGGCCCTTTAGTTTATTGGGGCTGAGAGATAATCACACAAAGGGGGTTCAGCCTTTCACCCACCGGCGTTTGCATCGGTAAATCTCTGTTTTTCTTTTCCAAGCCCACAGTCAGCCTGCCGCTCGACAGACCCTTTTGTGTGAACGTTAAAGGCTCTTTATTGATTGGAGGCAAAATGTTTTTAATGTTGTTGATGAGATTTTGAGATTGGCCAGTTAATGGGAAAATGGAGGCCCCTTTTCCAATCAATTTTTAACTCAAGTCTTAAATTGAAAATCTTTACCAATGCAATTAAGGCTGATTTGAAAGGTACACTAAAACTTTCAAAAATGTTTTTATACTCTTCTCTTTTTTTATCCTCCATTTAGAGCTTCAAAATAATGTGTGAGTACACTCTTTTATATGCTAAGTAACGTTCATCCCCGCTGTTGTTCAGTCATAGGTGAAGGATAAACAAAACAAAAAAAGAAGAAATAATTTGCCTGAAAAGCCCTTCTAGATGCAAAAATGTCCATGATTATCAATTAACCGTTTTACTTGTAATTACTAAAGTGAATCATAAAACCCAACCCGTTGATCACAGAGAACATTTTCTTCTGATTTCTGACCTGAGACAAATTAAACTGCTTGCATTAGCATTAATTAAATTGTACACTGCCTCCACGTCAACAGATTCATTTCCATTGCAGCCACCGACAGCAACAGAATATACATTACACTCTTAAAAATAAAGGTGCTTCTTTCAAGCTATGCCATAGAAGAACCATTTTTGGTTCCACAAAGAACCATTCAGTCTAAGGTTCTTTAAAGAACTATCTCTTTCTTTCCTTCTCATAATCTGAAAAACCGTCTTTTGCCTCAAAAAACCTTTTGTGAAACAAAGGTTCTTCAGATGTTAAAGTTTCTTTATGGAACTAATTAGACAAAAAGGTTCTTCAATGGCATCATGAAGCCCCTTTATTCATTATTTAGGAGAGTTTAAAACAGCTGGTTGATTTTAATAGAGTCTGTGTCCTCTTTTTTTTTCAGTGCACGTCAAAGCGGGAACTTGTGAGGTCATTGCAGCCCATCGCTGCTGTAACAAGAACAAAATCGAAGAGCGCTCCCAAACTGTCAAGTGTTCTTGCTTCCCTGGGCAAGTTGCTGGGACAACAAGAGCGGCTCCTTCCTGTGTGGACGGTAAGACTGTTTTCATTTGTCTGAAAACAAATTAATAAGTTATGTTAGTAAGTTATGATGTAAAAGAACAAATATTTCTAGGTCACTAATTAAGCAAATGTGTGATTATTGGCCATGAACTCCGGTCGACTTTTTACTGATTGGTTTTCTGAAAATACCATCTGTATTAATACCATTAATAAATTTAAAATTAAAAATAAAATAAATAAATTTATGCATTTAGCAGACACTTTTATCCAAAGCGACTTACATTGCATTCAGGCTAACAATTTTTCCAACTTGTTCTTTTTCCTAACCTTGCACTTGCTCTACCACTTGAGCTACAGGAACACAACACATTAATAACTAATGATTAATTATTAACACATTAATACCACAATACCATGATAAGCATCTGAACTAAATTAGAAAATTATATATATTGTATGTTGTAATATTAATGATGCTTTCTTTCTACAGTATGTGTAGCATTAACCTCACACTTTATAGTGTGTGTGTGTGTGTGTGTGTGTGTGTATATGTTTGTTTCGTTCTTGAGTACCGGTAGTACAAATTAATAGATGACTACAGTGTGGTGGTACTGTGATGTTTTCCTTAAACATTAAGGAATACTATGCTACTATAATTTCTATAAATGGTAGTATTGTGTTATACTTTACAGTAGAACGGGGGAGAAAATACACAAGAAGTAACTTGTTGCTTTTGCCTGTTTTATTATTTAAAGGATTTATTCTCCTAAATGAAACCATCTTTTTAAAGTAGGCTGTCCATTTTAAAAGTCAGTCTCAGTCTCATTTCTCTGGGTTGTCACTTCTGAGTCAGGGTCCGTTTGAATGTGACACCATCATCCTGCTGTTCACTCGAGTGCAGCGTGGGCTTCTTGTCTAATAACATGTCAAGGGCCCCCTCACTGGACAGGTCAATCGATCTTGATCTTCTTTTCTGCCCTCTAATTCATCTGACAGGTGGCTGCCACCCCCTACTGAGAACCGAGACCACAGGGCATGATTCTACCTGCTGCATGAGGACAAGCCACTAACGACATTTAAGACTGAAAGACACTTGACCTCTCTACACTGTTTTTATGCTGTAGATTGTGTCTGTTTACATAATATGGGTTGTAAGATCTGAGACAACATTATAAATTTGGGATTTTTGTCTTTTCACTTAATTATGCTGATAATGTAATTTGTATATATATATATTATTATATATTATATATATAATATATATTATATATATAATATTAAATTAGAATTTATTTTTAATAGAATTTTCTTTAGTGGTTTACCCCAAAATCACAATCCAATTTTCAAAAAAAGCAGTTGTAGAAAATCAAGAAATCTAGAAAATATGTTAATTATAGTTGCTTTTTAAAATCTCTGATAGTCTTTCAAATTACATCAAAACTTGCTATTGCTAAATGCATTTTTTTTCTTTTGGAAGAGGGGACACACTCATTTTAGAAAGCATTTTATTGGACACAAAATTTGCAGTTATCTCTATGCACAAGGTCAAGAATATTTTAGGTCGATTTTCCCAAAAACATATCTTGAAGCTTCACCCAGGATCACTGAAAAAGTATGCCTGTGGAAATATTTCTGCAAAATGAATTTACTTTGCTGCTTGGACGTTTTGTGGCACTTTGAATACCACACCGCAAATCCAGTACTCTACCAGGTGGACTAATGAGCAAGTTTACTACATCACAAAAGCCATACATATGGACTTGGTTATGTCATGCAAACCTCAAAATGATGTTTTTATGTTATGTATGTTATTAGTTTACCAATCATGCACTGTGGTGTGCTGTTTAGACGTCATAATATAATATTGTGCAAGAAACTGCACAAAAATAATCTTTATTAAATCTGTATTATGCTAAATTATTTTATTAATCTATAATCTGGACCTGTAATCATAATTTGTGCAAAAAGGAATAAATGTTTTCCCACTGAGCCTGAAAGTTTATCTCATCATATAATTGGATTCAGCTGATAGATGTGGACTTTAAGCCATAAAACTTTGATTTTGATGTTCTGCAATCTTAAAAAGTTTATAGCTTCTTCCTCTCTGCTCCATATTAAAAGTTGAGGCATCGAGCTTGACAATCCCCTTAACCCTCAACATTGTGCCAATCCCCCAGACCGCAGCTCTTGTCATATTGACATGATAGAAGAACTTTCCTGAAAGACATACAGTGAGCATTGAGCCCACATCACATTGATGGATTCAAAACCGTCAGCTTTGAATCAAGGACCTCCTCCATGACTAGCCTCATTGTTTTTGGGAGAAAGAGATATAAAGACACAGTTTCATTTCTTTTGACAGTGGACGTGAGCGAGATCTTCTGAGGTTTTCTCCACCTCTCAATCTTCATTGCTGCATCCTTCAAAATCCTGAACGCATGGTGATTTGGGCATGTTTTTTCCTGCATTGGCAGTTCCCACAGAGTGAGCAGAGTGTTGAGATTCTCTCTTCTTCTTGTCTTTTCTCTCTGTCTGCGCAGCTTCTATAGTAGCACAGAAGTGGTGGTGTCAGATGCAGCCGTGTATGGAGGGCGAAGAGTGTAAGGTGTTGCCCGATCTAAAAGGTTGGAGCTGCAGCACGGGAAACAAAGTCAAGACGACCAAGGTCAGAGGGAGCCTGTCCAATCACAGCACAGTCCTGTTGCCATCACACAACAATAATGTGAAATGAATGTGAAAATAACACATTTTTGAAAATTGCTCATTTTGCCAGCACAGGTCACATATTAATATAAAATATGTAAATATATAAAATATGAATATAATATGTATAAATTATAATTAAATATTAATATATTGATATAAATATTCTTATAAAAAGATTAATAGACTGAAAAATAATATACCCCACATTTATAAAATGACAAAAGAAATAATGTGGCATTGCATCTAGGAAAGTCAGCGCAGGGCAAAGATGCGCTTTTCCAGGTTAATGTGAGTTATTGTTTTTGCGTTTGCCGCCGCGTGTTTGCGAGCCGCTGTGTATGTACGGTTGACACACAGGGCTTGTAG
Organism: Carassius gibelio; assembly: GCF_023724105.1. Taxonomy (NCBI): domain Eukaryota; kingdom Metazoa; phylum Chordata; class Actinopteri; order Cypriniformes; family Cyprinidae; genus Carassius; species Carassius gibelio. Next base: position 26,934,098 of record NC_068376.1, read on the forward strand.
CCATCCATCAGGCTGAGAAGTTTGACTCACCAAATGCCTGCACTTCAGTCGAGTCCTCCATTATTCATGGGGCAATGGGGTCTATGTGAGGCAGACCTCTTTTTTTTTTTTTTTTTTTTTACTTTGGCCCTGTTAATAATTCATGCAGCTGCACTCACGTCAACAGCAGGCAGACCACTGAGGTGTTGGGAGCTTCTCTCAAACCTGGGCTTGATATTTTGGGACCTCCAGGCCACCTGTCATGGATGTGGACATGCAGTATAACTGCAAGAAATGATGAGGGCATGATGGGATTGTTTAATCTGAGGTCTGATCTCTCTAATCATTACTTTGAAATTTGCACCAGATCCCTTGATTGAATTAAGTTTGACTTTTTTTTATTAATTATATATATATATATATATATATATATATATATATATATATATATATATATATATATATATATATATATACATATATATATATATATATATATATATATATATATATATATATATATATATATATATACATATATATATATATACATATATATATATATATATATATATATATATATATACATATATATATATATATATATATATATATATATATATATATATATATATATATATATATATATATATATATATACATATATATATATATATATATATATATATATAGTACTAAATGCAAATTATGATTTATTTTGTTTGTTTAAAATATAAAAAGTCGGTACAATTTTTTAAAATAAGTTTATACTTTTATTCAGCAAGGATGGACTAATTTTACTAAAAGTGACAGTTAAGACATATTACAAAAGATATCTATTTTGTATCAATCCTGTAGATTTAACTTTTAAATTTTTATAATGTATCACATTTTCCAGAAACAAAAAACAGAACAACTTCAAGATTGTTTTCAAGATTGATAATATTTTTTTTCTGAGCCTGAAATCAACATTTTAGAATTATTTCTGAAGGATCATGTGACACTGAAGACTGGAGTAAATGATGCTGAAAATTCAGCTTTGCATCACAAAAAAAAAAAAAGATATTTTAAAATATATTCAAATGGTTATTTTTAATTGTAATAATATGTAGCATTATATTGTTGATTAAATCAGTCCACCCTTGTTAAGCATATTAGAGACTTCTTTTAAAAACACAAAACATTGTGCTGACCCTAAACACTTTTCCGGATATTTAATATGGTTTATATTATTGTATTATATTAGCAAGTGCCAGCATATAATACAGCATTGTGTATACTGCTGAAAAAAAATACACGTTTTCATGTTTTGTGCAACATGAAAAATTTGAATATACATTCAGGAATATCCTGACCTATTTCCTTCATATTGTGTTCGAACGATTCTCAGTAGCTCAGTTTGAACTTGTTTCTGTTGAATTGCCGGTCTAGTGAGTCCATGTCTGAACCAGAGAGGGAGGTCGGAAGTGAAGGAGACGGCAGCCAGGACACCTTCCACTTCCTCTGTGTGTCCTCCGGCTGCCTGCTGGCAATGACCTAAAGGTGTAGATTACACTGGGCTTCCCTTAGCAGCCTGCCAGTCTGGCCTCATTCACAACTATAGAGACCTGCCCTACCCTGGCCTCTGAACCCAGAGCCTTGCTTTTGTGTTTCAGAGCTGGAACAGGACCAGACTTGCATACTAAACCCTCTCAGATCCAGAGGAGCTAGCAGTTTGGGTCCCACAGTGTGCTGCTCTCTATTTTGGGCTGCTACCGCTGAGCTCATACTGGTGGTGTGGTTAATGACACTTGTAGGTGAAAATACAGTGTGCCTGTGTGAGCATGTGTCAGCCCCCGTACTAACACTTCATGCCTTAGGGGAACTTCTAATAGAAGAATTTTCCATTTGTATAGTGCTGAAGGCCCTCTAATGATCAAGAGATAATTAGATAACCTTCTGTGATAGTTGTCGTTGTGTTATGATGATGTATACTGAAGTGTTGTAATGTTTAGTCTATAGCGATGACACCTCATATTAACACCATCACTGTTGAAGTGACACAAACAAACAAACAAGCAAATAAATAAATAAAATTGTCATTATATATAACAATTAGTAATATTAACAATTAAGGCAGAGCGATAAACCGAGAACGACAATTATTCGTAATCATTCAGATCGAATTGTATCATATTATTTATCTAGACATTTATTAAATGCATTAAAGGAATAATGGAATATAATTACAGTATTTTTGTGATTAAGCTATAGCATTTGTACTAAATGTATTTACCCTTTTTCATACGAATATGACTGCACCAATATACAGTATGTCAATCATATGCAGAGATGAAATGATAACTTGGACTCCTCTTTTTCAGGTCACACGATAATCTGGGACCAGTATACATTTGGGACTAGGAGTTTTTTTTTCTTCTGTTTTTTGATCAAAGAAATGGAGATGAAGATAAAAAGACTTCAAACTACTTCACAACTAATGGGATCAAGTTGTTGGACCTCAGTGGACCATTTAAATACATGGAATACATTTTTCTCTTTTCCCCCCTCTTATATTTTCTCTCTGCCGAACTCCCATCTTTGCTTTCTAACAGTGTCGGACAAGATCATACACCTTGTAAAGTAAATATTCCATAAAAATCTAGATGTGGACCAGTTCAGAGACAATTCTGCGATTTCAGAACAATGGATTACATTTCCTTTTTGGAGTGAAAGTGGACTTGAAAGGTTGGCTTATTACTTGAATCATATGTTCCAGAGGCACTAATATTCAATCCCCTATCCTTTGGTGCCAAATATTTCTTTCTTCTGCTATGGGCAGACTTTTTCGAATAGTGTGAATTGTATGATTTTTGGGTATGGTTTTGGGGCCACTCAGCTCCATTTTGAAACAGCCTTGTGCGAGAGCAAGAGGCAAGTATGACGCTAAGAATTACAGGTATTAATAATAGATGGAAAAGTTGAAGTGGTCTACGAGAGCAGTGAAAAAGAAGAGAGCAAAAAGATTTATTGTTTGTTTTTAAAGGCCTTGGTGTCAGTATTAACTCAAAATAAAAGTATCTCTATGGGAAATCTCGTCCAGTTGTAACTTTGAAGCATGATTATTTTGCCATCATAAAAGAGAAAGCGCATTTAAACTTAACATCCACCCACCGACAGAACAAAAAGAATAAACAATCAGACATCATTCATTATCCATCTGTCATTACGCATTCGCCAGCTTTGAAAAAATCTTCAAGAGCATCAAGAGGTCACATAACTATGCTAATGTTCACATTGAAACTGACACGTAGCCTCTTTCTTTGATATACAGATTTATGTGCAGACGCCCAGGTTATTAGCATTCAGTCAGTGAGTCATGCAGTGCTTTTGCAGCTGTCACACAACACTTCAGACTTGCTTGCATCGGGCAGGGCTAATGCTATTAGCATAACGCCATTTGCCAGGGATTTTGTCTGGCTAATTTAGCATTAGCGATATCAGCAGCAGAGCAAGGAGGGCATGGCGAGGTTACTCAAGATGTCATTTACTTTGAGAAGTAAGTCACACAAAGGCTTGCTCCGAACTTGTCATAAACATAATGTTCAGACACTGGAGCGTTCATAATGATGGACTAATGTACTAATGTGTTTAGCTAATTGCAGACGGTGAGCAAGCTTTCAACTGAAAGAAAGTGTCATTAGCCAAGACTAGGAGATAAAAGCCTTTAGGCTTGTGTGTGTGTGTTGAGGCAGTTTTGAGTGCTTTGACTGTGTTTTCAGGACATTGTGCTACAGGTCATGGCATTGGACAAAGGGTCAGTCTTCTGGAACAGAGAACTCAAAGACCTTTCTTGCCCTTGAATCACGGTAGGTATTTGAAGTATTCATAACAGTATTATAGTGACACTAGAAACAACCACATTTCTAGTGTAACATTAATAAAATACTTTTTCTAAACAAATATCATCCTTACAGCTGAGGCAATAATCAAAAGATTCAGAAGTATGTATTTTTTTGTGAATCTGTTCATTTGATCAGTTGATTTATACATTTTTGCATTAGCTGAGTTGGTCATTAGCTGTTTGTCACTATGATTTTATTTTGGTTGTATTTAGTAATTTAGCAATATTAATGAACAAATTCTTTTGAAGCATTTTTTTTCCCTCAGTGAATCAGAACTGAACGATTCGTTTACAAAACAGACAGCACAGATATGTCCTTTCTGTCACTTTCTGGGTGTGTAGAGTCAGTAAGTTCCTGATTCAGAACCGTCTGGATGATTCAGTTCAATTTGTGAATGACTCATTCAGTCCTGATTCATTGAGATGATAAAAATCTAAAGTATGTTTCTAACATGAATCGGAGATAAAAAAATTTTGGTATCTGATATATATTGAAAGTAAAAAAAAATTATTTTCTTTATATACGTTTGAGCCACTCAGTCCAACTTGTGAATGAATCGGGACTGATTCATTGAAATGATCCTAACCAAAAGTACAATTTGCTTATGATTTGGAGATTTTTTTTTTTTTTTTTTTTCTGATTCTAAATATAGTGATTAAGGATAATTTTTTCTGTCAGTTATAATATTTGGATGTTTGGGTGATTCAATCTAATTTGTTCTAATCATTCAGTCTTTATTCACTGAAATGATCCAAATCAAAAGAAAAAAATGTTCTTGACCCAGAGATCACAACTATTTTTTTGTTCCTGGTGTACACTGATTTAAAAAAAGATATGCCTTCTCACTCACAGTGATAAATTGATAAATCATCTTAAATGTCTTTGTTAGAAGTTTATAGCTAACTTTATGAGAAGGATTCCATGACTTTAATTTCTCTGACGAGAATTATTAACTGTTTGTGAAGCTTGAATTCTAAAGTCTGTTGCTGTATGTGTGCAGCATGTTTGGAGATGTTTCAGGCTGGCTTGACTCTTTATCTCAAAACAATCTTTATCTCAAAACTCTTGCATTAAAAAAACTGTAGGTGCGTTTACTTGTTTCAAGATATAAAGTTCACATTAATAGTATGCAGAGAGCTCCATGTTCTATAAACCCAGCTGTGGAGTCTAATGAGTGGTATCAGACTGAGCACAATACCAGATATGGGACAGTAATGATACCTTGTAGAGCGACCAGGATTAACCAGACTTCTCCAAGATGGGTCTCTCGGCCGTTAATCCATCAAGGCCAAGGGCAGTCGCAGCAGCTACAACATTCACAAGACTTTACAGAAGATCCTGAATGAACCCTTATGAATTATCACACCTAGCATCCTTATCTACATGCAGAACGTGCTCGGCCCTCTATAGAGGAAGCTGTGAGGGGGATTGAGTCCAAGGGTGTCTGGGCTCATTAGGGTGCAGGGAAGACACAGGTAGGAGTCAGTTTGTTTGCCTCCTGTCACATTACCCAACACATACCACTGCTTTCATCAGCATAACCTGCATCTGAATGGTAATGGGAACATTAGGAATACAGTCACAATACAAAAGGTGGTGAGACTGGCGGAATTCCAGAGTGGGTGCTGGGTTAAAAAATGCTGGGTTTTATTTGCGCTGATTTTAAGTATTTGCCATTCTGAGGGTTTCTAGTAATTTAGACAAGGATTTGCATAATGCTCAACAACCTCAGTGAGGTTAATGGATGGTGTGGAAAGGGCAGACATGTAAGGACTCTTGCTGTATTTTTTTCTCCTTGACCCTTCTGTGTGATGCCAGATGAGAGGGATGAATGTGAAACTATATGTGTATGAATGTGAAATTTATGTAAATGAAGATTCTATTCTATGTTTATAAAGTAGCATCTAGACCTTCCCATCAGTTCCTGAAATCCTGGCAAAGGATTGGTTTGGGAAGGTTTTGGCACTAACTGCAGATGGATTTGGTATGTTGCATGCATCGATGCCTGTTGTTCATCAGACATGATGGCCAGATGGTACATTGAAGATTTTAAAGGCGTAATCCTCCCCAAAATTAATGTTCCGTTATTATTTACTCACCCTCATGTCATTATAAACTTAAGCCTAAAAGAACTTTCACATAGCACCTTGACATACAATGGTCATTCATATTGATCACATCTGGCCAAAAAAAAACACCACTGAAGACATTCATACAACTAAAACAAATGGATTTTTGGCTCGAGGACATCAGACCAGAAAAGTTTCAGTTTTAGGGGTCCACAGAGTTGCACAATTTTTTTTTTTTTTTTGTTGGTGTGTGTACTTGTTTTGACTATACTTGTGAGGACTTAGATTGTGAAATATTCCTCACTAGTTAAAAAGTCTTTTAAAACAGCCAAAATAGGATTTTATTTAAATCTGGTGTTCTGCACATGTTTCTGTGATGGGTAAATTTAGGGGTAGGGTTTGGCTTAGCTGATAGAAAGTATCATTAAATGCAAGTCTATGCAATGTCCTCACTAAGATAGTAAAACAAACGTTTGTGTATGGGTGTGACATTTTGTATAGTCTACCTAATCTACATTATATTATCTCATTGGTGTCAGCTGGCACATTTTGATAGGTCCATTATCAAAGGGTGAAAAAAGCAAACAACGTGCATGTCATCTGCTCCTCGAGTGGTCACAGATATGGTGCATAAGGGCTACAGCAAGGTTCTCCAAAAAGCCATTAGATCAAGAAGACTCTGTAGTGGCAGGAGTGTTGCAATTTGACTTTAATATGAACGCTGTCTGTTGGCATTTCCTTCTGAGCATGACAGCGCATTGATAAGCATGTCGGCATTATGCTTTGAATATGAAATCACGCATTAGAATGAATGCTAGACGCTGGATGTTTCATAATCCTTGGACATCCTGATTGAAATGCACAAGCTGTCATTTGAAGGATACATGAAGAGGCAGCTAATATAATCTATTGGAGCTGTCATCTCTGTGTAGTTTTATAGTTCAAATGAACCGGTCCTCATCTATAGCATTTCTGCTCACATGCAACTTGTTATCCAAATCCTCTCACAATCCTTAGATGTGTGCATTATATCACATTTATGAAGATAAGCGGTGTTGCTGGTGCCTTTTAATGGGTGCTTTGAAGTGAATCGTGTACGCAATTATATGTAAGAACGTTGATGATGTTTGTCTTATCAATGGAATGACTTGCGCTCTCAGTAAAGTGCAGCGCTCAGTTAGACCCTGTGCTGAAACAGTCCAATGTGCAGAAGAGTTCTTCACAGAGTAATAAATCTACTCGAGCTCTCTCGGTCAATAGCAAACTTCCAGAATCTCTAGCAGAGCATTTGTCAAGGCCTTTTTTGTATTGTTATGTCAGATTTTCCCATCGTAATTGAAACTGCGCTCTCACCACAGGGTAGTCGTGATAATGAACATAATTAAGTAGAAATTAGGGAGACATACCCCCAAAGATCAGACCCTTGGGATGCCAGGGAGGAGGGTTCGGGTTACGCTTAGTAATCTAGACTGCAGTCTTGTTTGGTTTAAAGTCATTAAATTACAGAAATGACTAATTTCTTATTCGTGCATGCATCTCACCAGAGACCGCCGTGAGTTTTTAATAAAGGAATGCGACTGAATGAGAAACACTGCACTGCGTGAGAGAGAGAGAGAGAGGGAAGGATAGGGAGCTTTGTAATTGTGTGAAGTAATTCAAAAGCACATTAATAAAACAATAGAGAAACATTCTGAAATCTCTTGAGATAAAGCACATTTGCATAATTCATTAAGATTAATCAGACCGCAATACATTGAGCTGCTTCATGGTGGAGAGGGCAAACGTGAGCGGACCATTCCCTGGAAAGCCCTCTTTAATCTACAAACAATGATGTAAATCTAGGCTTAGATCCTGGAATTAACCTCTCTGCACCTTCTAACCCCATTAGTACTGAAACAAGCCTTTCGTGGTTTACTTTATGTCTATAATAACACATTAATATTAAACACTTTATTCATATGAATCCTCAGAGCGTTCTCTTATGTTCTTTGTAGATGAATGAAGTAAATGAACACTGTACTGTGTAAAATGTATTAGACATCTGTTGATTGGATATTTTACATCATCTCATCAGTTAAGTTTATTGTTGAATATGACCTTTTTGGTCTGTATTTGACTGCTGAATGATGGATTTTTGATATGGTATTTTTAGCACAAAGACCTAACCAGACTTCATGCTGTTATTATGTGCTAATTCGTACAATGAAATTTTTAGTCACTATTATTTTAGTATTATTTATACTATTATAGTATTAAGTAATATTTCGATTTTTCTTTTTTTTTGTATTTTCAGTTTTCATTTTTATTTGTTATTTCATTTTATTAAACTAATATTCACAAATGGCAATCCCATTTTATTAACTAATGTCTTGCTGCTGACCTTTGATGTTTCAGTTCAACGATACTAACAAGCAAAAATGACTTTAAATAAACTAACAATTGTGCTTCATTTTTTATTTTTTTTTTGTTATTGCTGAAGAGTGTTCTTTTCACACCTTCTTCTCCTGTGTTCTAATGTAGATACATGAATTTACTTTTCCTTCTGCCTGAGGTTTAAATCATTACACTTTTGGGCGTGAAAGGGCTTTTACATTTGTTATAAATAGAACTTCTTATATTAAAAACAATCAAGCATATTTAAAAAGTAACGTGGAAAAAATGCAAAAGTAATGTAACGCATTACTTTACATAAAAAGTAACTAAGTAAAATAATTATTTACTTTTTTAGGGAGTAACACAATATTGTTATGCTCTACTTTTAAAACTAACTTTCCCCAGCACTGATTATGACATATCTAGAACAATCCAACAGTTATGTATGTTTTTGTTCTTCTGGCATCAGTGAAGCAAAGAAGATTTGCTTTGAGGCATGAAATGAGACTGGAAGATGTCTGTAAAGAAGAGCAATGGCAGTCTCAAAGACCATTTTTTTTGTTGTGTTGTTGTAGGTAATGGCGCCCTTTAAGAACCTGGTGGGCGAGTAGCAGGGTTTCGTCTTACGCAAACACCATCTGGTGGGCTTGTCGAGTCTGCACCTTGACAAGATGAATTAGTTTGAAATACTGTCAGATATACAGAACCAAATTAGATTTTCCAGTTAGTAATGAAACCTGACAGAGCTTAATAAAAAAGCATTGGATCCAGAGAATGCTCCAGTCAAATTGGATAAAAAAAAAAAAAGTCAGACTGGAGAACTTTGGTGATAGGTTGATGTAATTGCTCAGTATCCGGATAGCTTTCATCTTCAGATTCTATGTTGTAACTTGTTTAAGGGTTAGTTTATTTTTGAGTGTTTTTTTTTTCGGTTGCATGACTCTGCCTATGTGCTGTTCGTCATGAAAGGGCTGTTTCAAGGGCTACTTTGTATTGACTTCAAGCAATGGGATACTCTAGAGAGAGAAAGAACTTTATTTAAAATTTTGGTCTTCACCTAAAAACTCATCCGACTCCTCTGCATGTTATTTGGCTGTGACTCAGAGAGGTGTTTCAGAATATAAAAAAAATATTTTTCTTCAAGCATTCTCTCAAGTCTGATAAACTTAAGTGCAACATGCTATTGTTTACACTCATTTGAAAATGTAGCAAAAGGCTTATTGTCTTCGTTTTTGTCGCTCCTTTTCTTTTTGTGATGTGATTTTCTGAGGTTGCTCAGGTCAGCTCTGAAGGTAACTATGTTGTCATTCAGATGTACAGTACAAGCGAGAAACAAATATAGTTTTACCAGCACAGTACAACACAGAAAAGGGCAATATGTTAAACTAATAGTGTTTTGTAGTTAGTATAAATGCATTACCATTTAAAACTTTGGGGTTGGTACGATTTTATAATGTTTTGAAAGAAGACTCTTTTGCTTATAATTTATTTCTGTGATACAAAGCTGAATTTTCAGCATCATTACTCCAGTGTCTTCAGTGTCACATGATCCCTTAGAAATCATTCTAATATGGTGATTTGCTGCTCAAGAAAAATTTCTTATCAGAAGATGTTCCATTTTTTTTTTTACTATATTACTATATTTTAGCATTGTACCACATACTTTGCTTATCATAATTATTTATGTTTTTTTAGCTTACTTGTTAACAATTCTTTGCAGGTCATTTGGTTTGTTTTTGTAGAGAAATAACTGCATAGTGATATTTATCACTATATTTAGTGTATCCTCATAATACAAGTGTAGCTTTGCAATAATTTGAAAGTGTTCAGTTATTTTAGGAGGCTTGTAGAGTAGGCGTGTGTAGAGTATAACTGTTTAACCCCTTATCTGATACCCACATTTTTGAACATAGATGTGAATGTGCACTATCCAAACTGAAATTTTTATAATTCATGAACGAAAACATTTTGTAGCATGATTTGAGGAACCATTTCCATGGCAATGCAATGTCTGATTTTAAAATGGGTGTCAAAGTTTTCAGTTGATATATAATTTCTTATGATTACTAAAGCATGACAGGGAAGAAGACTTTCAGTGACAAAGGTCAGAACTCCTTTTATGACGTAGTTTTTGCTTAGGTACACTCTTTTCATAAATGTATCTATTACATTTCCTACATAATTACCTTTCCAACGATAAATGTATTGGTGCATTTAAGTGCATTACTGTAGCTTCATTTTATCAGTCCTAATGTGATAAAAAATCTCTCATTTAGTAAAATAATTTACTCATTCCCATGTTGTTCCAAACTCATATGACTTTCTTTGTTCAGAAAATAGAAATATTTCTTTGTTTTTTCTTTGTTTTATCCTTACAATGAAAGTCAGTGGGCTGTAAAACAGCACCGAACCAGCACCGACTTTCATGAACCTCATGAACAAACACATATTTCAAAATATGTTCCAGAGAACAACATAAATTTGGAATGTTTAGAATGACACAAAGTGTGAGCCAGTGATGATAGAATTTATCTTTTTGTGTGAACTATATCTTTAAATGCCAACAAAATCTATAGAATCAAGAATACAACACTAATACAAGTGCTAAGGTTTACATGAATTAGACCGCAATCAGTTTTGGGCATATGAAAGGGGTCTTGTTTTAAAGCATTTTTAATGCTTTAAATGAGTAGCAGCTTGTATTTTGGCAAACAACTGTGCATTGTTTCCCATCAGGTGTGCAGGTTTAGTGTCCTTCGAGCCAGTAGCCAGTCTCAAATCAGATGTACATTTTTCCCCATTTGTGCGCACACCACACCAGCTGTCACATATCGTTTGAGAACATAACCCTCACATGCCTCCAAATACTCTTCCTCCTCAACTCTATCCTATCAGCCTTATTTCCGTGGGTAATGAATGCAGTGTTTTGAGGTTTCCGCCAGCCGCCGTGCCTGAGGAAGTTATCCTCAGAACCTCATTCTCTCTGCATTGCCTCAATGCCCAAGGGTCAGCTGAGGGGGCCGCAGTCATTTGAAAAGGAAATTATCTTTTGTGATTCTTACCAAAAGAGATGGAGAACGTGGTGTCTAAAATTGAGGAGGGGAGACAGAGCAAAAAGGGAGGAGGGAGAAAAGCGCCTCTTTCTTTTGCAACCTGTGAACAGGTTAATGGGAGCTAGTGCTGGAATGAGTTGATATCTATCTACTCCGAGAAGGAGGGAGAGATACACATAGAATGACTATTTAATGGCTTCCGAACAGTTTCTTTCTCCTTGGCCCCATTTCTCGATGTGTGCGCATTTATTTATTTATTTATTTCTTCTGCTGTGGTAAATAGCTTCTTGGGGAGAGAGCCAATTTTGCCTAATGGGCAAGTTTCCATAAGGTGGGTCAGAACATTGATAGCAAGGCTGATGAGTTGGCAGGAAAGGTGAGTGCTCTCATTCGACAAGCCTCTCATTATAAGGCTCCCTCAAGAGAGGATGTTGATGCTTCTTGTGAGGAAGGACGAAACGTTGGGATGCGAGTACTTTTTGATGACTGTCAAAGTTTACATTATCCTTTAATGACACTCGTCTCTGCATCTTATTTGTCAAGATGTATATGTGTTGTGTTTGATGTGGGTTTGAGCTTCTGCTTTGTCATCAAAATAGGCTATACCAATGGTATGACCCTCGGAGAAAGCATTATTTTCTTTTGTGGAATACAAAGGGAGTGGAGGATTGTGCAGCATTTCCAATTCAACTCAAATTGCCTTCTTAAATTCCAGATCAGGTTTTCGATTTTGAATTGCGGTAGCAAACATGATGCAGGACTGCAATTTGAATTTTGAATGCAAGAGAATAGAATTAGAATCAGAAAGACAAACTTTGAATGTTGGCTTGAAGAAGGCTGGTTTGAAAAGCCTTGAACATTGGAAGATTATAGGCTGAACAGAGAGAGACAGATATACACTACACACAGAGAGAAATAGAAAGAAAGATGATAGAAAAAGTTAGATAGAGAGATGTAGAAAAAATTATTTTGTTAGATTTAGCAACAATAACATTATTAATTATATATATATTTACATTTGTGTGTGTGTGTGTATGCATTATTTACATTTAAACCTTAAAAAAGCTATTATTATTTTTAACACATAAAAAGACTACTATAAAGATATCCCAGCTTTAATATATAACTTGGTCAAATTATCTTAATGTGCAAATTTCTTTTCTTTTCTTTTATATATATATATATATATATATATATATATATATATATACACACACACACACACACACACGCACACACACACACACACACACAACTCCAATCTATCATACAACCTTTAAAACCTTTATATCTACAGTATTTCTGTCTGATTGCTTTATTTGAAGAACAGATTGAAATTTAAATGATTTACTCTCAAATCACTTGGCCCACAAGATACATGAGAAATAATGGAGAAATTATATTATATTATTTTTAAATCTTCACCTATAATGACTTCAAATGGTCCTCACTCCGGCTCAATTATATCTAAAATGGTATTGTTAGATCTGCTGAGGAGCACAACAGATCGAACAAGGACACCGAATCAAACCCTTTCCACTCGTGCCCCACTTCTGCTCTGCATAATGCAAGCGTCGCATGTACTGCAGAATGTACTTGATCTGTATTCGTTACCACAATCACCGTCAAGTCCCTCAACAGGCAACACAGCACAATTCATCTTCCAAAGCAATAAAGGGTACGGCACCCACCGAAGGCCAGAGGCTTATTCAAGCTCTCCAAGCCCTCTGAGTCTGGTGGAACCTTCTAGAACAGATGCTCCTCACTAATTATGTGTTGTAGTGCAGTACCCAAATGCCCACTACTGCCTTCTTGAGAGAGACCTGGTCATCCATGTCTCATATGTTGTCTCCAGTTTCTGGAGGGCACTCCCCTCCATCTGTGTGGGCAGGGGCGGACTGGCCAACTGTGTGATCTGGAGAATCACAGAACGGCCGATACTCCTAGATGTACCCGGCCCACCACCCGCCACGCACGCAGACTTCACCTGCCCCCCACTAATCTGTTTCACACTCCAGTACTGTAGGTGGCACCAATGGGCCTTTAAGTTGGATGCCAGCTGCACTGGCCATGGCCACCAAGTAAGGAGAAGAAGAAGTTAAAGAGTAGGAAGAAACCAACAGCAAAGACATTAGATACGGAGCCCCGCACATGACATGCAAGAAAAAAATTAATAAATTGTGCGCACAATTTACTAATTCGTTCCCTCAGTGTACTAAGACGTGTACACAATTACTATTGCGTTCCCTCAATTTGCTAAATCGTGCGCACAATTTATAAATCGAGTGAACAAAATAGTAAATCGAGGTAATGCAATAGTAATCGTGTACACGTTTTAGTACATTGAGTGAACGAACAAGTAAATCGTGCACACAATTTAACCTTATATTTTTTCATGCATGTCATGTGCGTAGATAGAAAAGCATAGAAACAAGCAAACAATATGCATAACGCGGCCACCGGTAAAAAAACGAAAAGATAAAGATGGGGCTGAGAAGGTGAGAGAGAAAAAAAATTAACTGAAATATTTAGCAGCATAGTCAGCAGCAGCACCTCGCAGTTAAATATTAGCAGCAGTAAAGAAGTGAGCCAGACAGTTATGCAGCAAGATGCCATCATTTGGATGGGGCTGACACTCCAGCTCAACATCTAGTCAACATCAGTGCTATTGCTGTAATTTGGATGGTATAGTATCATGAGCCACAATTAAAGTCTTGTGACACTCATGCCAGGCGTTATTATTGTTGCTGTCGAGTTTACGCGCGCCGATTGCTTTGGTCCGGGCCTAGTCAAAGTCTAGGGCCATTTTTTTTTATCCCAGTCCGTCCCTGCCTGCAGCTGATTAATAATTAGCAAATCTCATGTTTTTGGTTACAATATATGTTTTTAGTTACAAAAAACCTCCAGAAAACGTTATTTGAACATTATTTGGACCCCCAAAAAATAATAATTAAAATGGAAACCATCTGCTGGCATTAGGGGAATGTTCTGTGTTTGCTGGGAGTTGGCTATTTAAAAAAAGATGAACTCTCAGATATTTCCTAGATGTTCTGTTGCAATAGACAATGCATTAGCACAGGAAAGAAATCTGCACTTTTCAAGCAATTTAATGGTGTCTTTGTAACTGTGGTGTAAAACTGGTAATATGAGTAATAGTGCCATATTAGTTAGAAATGTGAAAAGGACGGTCAGAAACATGTGAACAGCTTTACTAAACATTCAATGTACATTTTAACTATATATTTGCTGAAAAATATCAGGTGTAAGATGGTTTAATATGGTCTTCCTGCATAACCAAGCTGGTGTCCTGAACCCAAAACCATTTTAAAACCAGCCATCAGACCAGCTTGACAAGACTAGGAGACCAAAAAAGACCTGCAGGTACACTGAAGAAACCACTAATCTATATACTATTACAGATTACTGTGAAGAACCCTTTTCCACGACATCAAACAGGAATCTTAACTGATTTAATGAGTGTGTGAGAAACATCCTTAATCAAACATAATATATATTATTATTGTGATAATCTGTAGTTCTTGGTATTCAGTAGGTTACCTCGATGGCTCAAGGAAGCTAAATAATTCTGTAGACTCCACACATTCCTTGTTTTTGGGCTTCCCTGGAATCTGTTAAAACAAAGGAATCAACATCATGTCCGAATAGTGTAAATAAGATGTACAGAATGTCTATACTGTTCAGTTATAGCTTCCTTTTTCATGAACTCACCTGATTGCACATAGCTTTGCCGGAGCGGACAAATGTGGCAAAGTGCTCACAATTGTGTGTGAAGAGTTTGTAAGTATACACTTTGTCCAGTAAAGCATCTCGTCGTTTTCTAATTTCATACACAGGTGAAGGCTCGAGATCATGCTGGTTATTGCTCACTGAAACATGAGCTCCCTTTGGTACGTTAACTTCAGACAGAAGCTGAGGACTTATCTTAGTTTCTCCAATCATTAGATCACCACAAAAAGGGAAGATAGTCTGCAGACAATTTCTAAACTTACTCATCGCCTGGGATTCATCTGGAAAAAGCAAATTTGGTATGAGACAGTTTGAAACACATTTTAATATATATGTATGGATACATATAATTGTAATTATTTTTTAATAGGCATTTAACAAACAAAAAAAAAAAAAAAGATGTTAACAATTTTGTCTTATTTATTGGGGTTAATTCTCTCAGTGTAATCTGACTTGTATAGTAGTCTATAATATTGTGTTGTATAGCATGATTACATCATTATAGAAATAGTATTAATAATAAGGTGAACGTTCTCGTGCTTACCGGCAACCGAGAAGTGAATGATGTATCCATCTCCGTCGAACACGCCCCAGTGTGAGTAGCCAATGGGGTACGTGAACTCTATCAAATCTCCCAATTGCGCGGTGGATACAACCTGCTCAACCTGTGCATGATATTTTTAGTCTGTCAAGATTACACCCGTTTACAGCTGTTACAGGTTTTAGAACAAGTTTGACCACATAATACGGCTGCATTCTTTAAGAACGTTACTGATAACCGATTTATAATCACTTTTCTAACAAAGTAATGATTCACAGATGATAGCTAATCCCAAAGGCCTTTTATAAAACACTATTCTAATAAACTATAGTAACAAAATAGAACACATTCTAAGATATATCTAATAGATACCCGTTCGAATTTACAGTCTTAACTTCAACGTGACATGATACAGATTGTTTATAGGCTATATTGACATATTAATTTCTGTAATCTACGCATCAAGTTAATTCTGTATATATTAATAACCTTACCTGTTCTTTGTAGTCCATCTCTCGTGTCGTTTAGTCGTTAAGAGCAGAAACTATACGCAAAAGGATTAAAAAGACTCTGCCACGCCTCGTAGGCGTGGTCATGCAACCAGCAGGAGGACTTGTTTGTGAAAACATTCTCCTTTTCAGCGTTTTAGGTACTCCACCTTCACATCTCCTGCCACTTCTGGGAGGTTATTTTTAATTCTACTGAATGCATTTAGGATCTTGACTTTAAATATGTCCATAATACTTATCTGTATAGTTATTGTACATATTATAGACCTTGTATATTCTGTACTTACTGCTTATTGCACTTCTGGTTAGATGCTAACTGCATTTCGTTGCCTTGTACCTACATGTGCAGTGACAATAAAGTTGAATCTAATCTAATCTAATCTAAAGTTAGAAATGAATATCCTGTAACCTTTAATGTTGGCTGTCTTGTGACAGCACTATAAACATCCACTTTATTACAGTATTACCATGATGAATGATTGACAGGGGCGGACTGGCCATCTGTGTGATCTGGAGAATCACAGAACGGCCGGTACTCCTAGATGTACCCGGCCCACCACCCGCCACGCACGCAGACATCACCTGCCCCCCACTAATCTGTTTCACACTCCAGTACTGTAGGTGGCACCAATGGGCCTTTAAGTTGGATGCCAGCTGCACTGGCCATGGCCACCAAGTAAGGAGAAGAAGAAGTTAAAGAGTAGGAAGAAACCAACAGCAAAGACATTAGATACGGAGCCCCGCACATGACATGCAAGAAAAAAATAAATAAATTGTGCGCACAATTTACTAATTCGTTCCCTCAGTGTACTAAAACGTGTACACAATTACTATTGCTTTTCCTCGATTTGCTAAATCGTGCGCACAATTTATAAATCGATTGAACAAAATATTAAATCGAGGGAATGCAATAGTAATCGTGTACACGTTTTAGTACATTGAGGGAATGAATAAGTAAATCGTGCACACGATTTAACCTTATGTTTTTTCCTGCGCGTAGATAGAAGAAGCATAGAAACAATATGCATAATGCGGCCACCGGTAAAAAATGAAAAGATAAGGATGGGGCTGAGAAGGCGAGAGAAAAAAAAATTAACTGAAATATTTAGCAGCATAGTCAGTAGCAGCACCTCGCAGTTAAATATTAGCAGCAGTGAAGAAGTGAGCCAGACAGCTATGCAGCAAGATGCCATCATTTGGATGGGGCTGACACTCCAGCTCAACATCTAGTCAACATCAGTGCTATTGCTGTAATTTGGATGGTATCATGAGCCACAATTAAAGTCTTGTGACACTCATGCCAGGCGTTATTGTTGTTGCTGTCGAGTTTACGCGCGCCGATTGCTTTGGTCCGGGCCTAGTCAAAGTCCAGGGCCGTTTTTTTAGTCCCAGTCCGTCCCTGTGTGTGGGACACAGAGTGCCAGCGGAGGTACTGAGCCCAGCCCAACGAGTGAATTCAGGGTTTCTCTTTGAGTCCAAGCCCCTTGGTGCAGGGAAGGGGATGGCTGTTAACATTCATGGGTATTTAGCAGATGAGATTCCCATGCATACAGCAGCAAACACCTCCACATTTTCTTGTTGTGACATTGGGTTTGTGTCATCACAGAATTTTTTTTCTGTGATCTACTCCACAAATGCACAATGTGACAGAAAACTTGGCTGTTTATTACAGTATTTTGTATATTAGTAGTTAGATACCCAGCAATTTAATTTTATTAGGTGCCACTGTCGTCAGGAAGGAAATGCCTTGTGTTTTGACAGATCTCCCTCTATGTGTTCTTTACTTACAGAAATATATTTACACACGATTATTTAAACAGAAGCACAAGATTCCAATTTGGCAACAATGCAAAAGTCACACCCTAGCATCACAACGACAGCCGTAGACACCGCTGACATGGCTTTGTCAGTTCATTGCTGCCTGCAGAATTAAAGGAACTAAATGTGTATTGTGCTCCTAGAGCTCTCTAAGAATAGATGTCTGAATTTAAGTGCAGAGAAAGCTGGTGTTAGGTTTGACACTGCATTCTCTGCTTAGGTTGTTAGCTCATTTAGGGATGTGGATAATTCAAGAAAAAAAGGATTTAAATCCCCAGCAGCTAGTGGGCTCATATGCATATGTGTGTTTAACTGAAAAAGATAATAAGAGAAAGCAAGGGGTGAGAGGAGGTCGATAGAAAAAATTTGGACTATGTGTCCATCAGTCTGTGTGTTCATGCATGTGTGCAAGCCTAAAGCTAATACACATGCTATCCAAGACCTCTGAAGGCATGGGTTAAATAAGGGTGGGAGGAATTCACAATGCCAGACCTATAGCTGCTTACTGTAAAATGGCAGTGAAAACTCAGTGGACACAATGTCAGATGTTCTCCTTTTCAGTGTGAAGCGCTAATTTAGCAATCGGAGGGGGTGAGAGAGCCAGATGACAAGTTTTTGTGATGACGTTAGGGGAAATGTTGGACCTTCTAGCTATCAAGTGTATGTGGTTTGTGTGTGTGTGTGTGTAAGAGAGAGTGTATTTAACACTTTTCTACAAACGGGGGTACAGTCTTGAAGGCTTTTGTTCATTTTTAGCAGTCATTTAGTGAAAGTTTAGTTTTAACCATGAGAAAATTATGTTTGACCACTTTTAGAGGTCAAATTAAATATTAGAAGACCCGCTTCTTTTTATTTTCCATTCTTTTTCTATTTCTTGTGCAGTTTGCAATTTTGCTAGTCACCTTTTAAAAATGCACAAATGCACAAAAAGGTAAAAATATACTAAAATATAAAAATGTAGATTTTATGTTATAGTTGAAATTTTGAAATGGAAAAACAGAAATAGTTTTCTTTTTAAACATACTGTTTATTTACAACTTTGACAAATTTTGGGGGGGGGAATTCAAGGACGTTCTGACATTTGTTAAAAGTAGCATGTTTTAAAATGTTATGTTGAATAATCCTTGTGTACCCTCTTTGTAGAAAGTGCCTCGTTCTCTTTGTGTGAGGGAGAGCGAGAAAGAGAGAAGCAGCAGAAACAGAACAGCTGCCTTATTGTTGCCTCAGCTCACACTGCCTTAATTCATCCTCGAACACATTCAGCATGACAGTGTCCCTGTACTGTCAGTTGTTAGTGTGGAATCCATTGCAGAAATGATGTCCTGTGATTCACAATGTAAAAATTCAGGTAAACATGTTGCGTGACATAGCAACATCTGGCTGGCTGCCGTTTGGTAGAACACCTATTTACAAAAAGTCAATTTTCAGATGTGCTATTCTTCTTATTCATGACTGCCCGTACTCCTAAAAGACCCCTCATCCTTCTTTTCTTTTCTATAATGACCCAGTCACTCATGAAATCATATATTTGATCATAATGTCAAAAATATCAACGTGATCCAAATGACGATTACTAGTATATATAGACTGTGTTTTCATGGTACACGTGTGACATTCAGTTGATCAGGCTGAAACATATGACAGGAGCTCTATAATGACTGGAGGACAGGGCTGTGGAGGCCTGCAGGAAAAATGATATATGTGCCTTCAAAGTCTCAAATCTATGTGACCAGTCTGGGATCCCACACTGCCGAATGGCTGCTGCTGTATCTAATCACATCCTGCGGGACAACATAGACAGAAGAAAAGAGTAAGTGTGTGTATGTGTGTGTGTGTGTGTGAAGTGATAGAGGGAGGAAGAATTAGTTTTTTTTTCTTTACTGTGTGTGTCGGTATGTGGGTGTGTTTGTGTGTCTTTTAGATTTTCTCAAAATGACTGTGGCAGCAGCCTCACTCTTGTTTGGCACAGTATCGGTAACCATTTTTAATTTCCCATAAGACCATTTGCGGAGATCGATTTGTGCTCACTATGTAACTTATTAATTAGCTGTGATGCATTTGTGACTTGTGGTTTGTGAGGAAATGTCAAATGGTGGTTTACACAAATGTACAGTATGTATATTCAAAGCAGAACAGATGGTCACACGAAGTAAAAAAAAAAGGCTTATATATATATATATATATATATATATATATATATATATATATATATATATATATATATATATATAGGTGTATGCCTTTGATGACTGGGACACTACACCTTGCATCATATTATGCAGAATCAAGACTAAATCTGTGCAGAGGATCAGTCACAGTCTGATTCACATCTTATACATTTTGTAAAAAAAAAAAAAAAAAAAAAATGTCATATGTTTTTATATAAACTATATTTTGACCTAATCAGTACATCTGAATAAACTATACATAAAATAAATAAATAACTCCTTGCATGTTTATGTCAAATATATTTGCATATTTAAACCAATGGTGCAGGTGATTGCATCATTCGCTGTGTCATATAGCTACTGGTCAGATTCTTGACATAATATAGAATCATTAAAACGCCACCTGTAACAACACATCTAAACCAGCGCCTCTCAACTCTCTCTCACTTGAAAATATTCAAATTAGTACATTATTATAATATTCATGTAATATACTATATCATTTAACATATTTTATATGAAAATCAGATTATTTATATATGTGTATGAGTATATCTATAATATAAGACTATATTATAAGTATAAATTAGTATACTATTATAAATTATAAACTTTCATGTCTGGGTTACACTTTATTTTACAGTACGTGTACTAACATGTACTTACAGTGTATTTATCTAAGAAAGTTCTGGTAACACAAGGTAACTACATGGGGTAGGGTTAGGTTTAGGGGTAGGTACAGGTTTAGTACCTAGTTATTACATAGTTATTGTAATTACTATAATAAGTACATAGTATGTACATGAGGAACAGGACTGTAAAATAAAGTGCTACCAGTATCTGTATCTATCTGTCTATTGATTTATGTCAATTGAAACTTATCATAATTTGATATACCTGTGTTGTTTACATCAGATTTTGCTGTGTGAATTTTATTAATTTTACATTTCAATCATTCAGACATTATTGTAACTAACAAGGGAATAATTTTTTGAAACACAATAGCCAATCAGAAACTGATGTTTTATTTACAGTTATCAGGAACAGAATTTTGAACCAATGAGGTTTCACTGTGGGCAGGGCTACTTCGAAACTGAAAGCACTGAGTGCAAATAACCAACTTAGTTGGCAAAGGCTATTTCCAATAACTCCGCCCACTGTGGCTCAGATGTTTTCAATTTGGTATAAATATAATATTATTTCTATTTACATTTTGTGTGATTAGCACCTGTGTTTAGATCAAGATGCTGTTTGATGCTGTTATTCTTTGTGCAAACAGTATCAACCACAATTATTTGTAAGTATAAATAGCTGCTGCCAAATAGAATCCCCGTGAGGAAATGTCATCATCGTCGGGTGTGGTTACAGTTGTTTAGCACAAAAATTCAGGTTTATGTTAAAGAAAAGTGTAACTGAAATACACCTTCATACCTGATAAAGGCGCAATGCTATAATACGCAGTTTTTAATATTTCTTTTCTCACTTTTAGCACCTACTTTTAGTTAATTTTGGGCCCACCTTGCGCATATACAGAACACTTCACACAGTTTTGTTTCAAATCCTAGCACAACTTCACCTCAATAGAAGGTAGTAAAATGAGCTGCATGCATTACAAACCAGAGCTCTTCAATGTGAGGCTCAACACCACTAACAATTATGTTGACTATTGACTTTTCTCTCCGAAGGTGTGATCAATTGCTGTGAAAGTAATGACATCGCTTGTTGTTGTGACCCGTTCAGTGAGCAGGCAATTTATTTTTGGTGACAGAGGACTCATGAGAGACGACAGGTCATCAGAGGTTTGGCAGCGATCAGAGAACCAAGAAATCTCTCGGGCCGAGCGACGAGGCTTACCTATTAGACGCAATTACTTCTTCTGATTGACTTGCTGAAGTATGCTCTTCAGTCATTAAACGCAAGACTATTCACATATCTGTGGGAATGGACAGTCTGGCACTGCACTACAAGAGGAGTATGAAAGCATCACTTTTTATTTGTCGCTAGCAGAGTTCAAAGAGCAAAATGCTTTGAAACCCATACTGTATGTACATTATTTGGGACGTCAATTTAACATGTTATTTTTGTGAAATTGATTATAGAAAAAAAATTATGCATTAAAAAATATATATGAACCCTAAACTTTAAATGAATAGTTCACACAATTAGTATCTACTGTACTCTCCCTCATCCAAGATGTAGATGTTTGTTTTTTTGGAGAAATATGGACTTGCTCATCTATTGGTGAGCAAGTGATGTAATGCTACATTTCTTCAAATCTGTTCAGAAGGAGAAAAAAACTAAACTACAAAAGGAACTACATCTTGAATGCCCTGTGGGTTATTACATATTCAGCCAATGTTCATTTTTGGGTGAACTGTTCCTTTAAATAAAAATACAATTATAAAAATAATCCTTCAAATTTTCCACAAGAAGTCGATAACAAAAATGAGAGAACATAAAAGAGATAAAAGGGACTTGTTCAGCAACACGTCATTCATGTGTGACAAGGAAAAGGTTGAGTGGGCGAAAAATACATTTTTTTTTTATTTCATCAGGAGATTGTATTTCTCCTATAACCGGCTCGGAGTAAGCAGGATAATAGATTAGATTGATGAGCACTGAGATACAGAGTTTCCTCGCTGAGAGCCGCTTTAAAATGAACTCTTTTCTCTGCTCTCCCCTCTCACATCTGTGCTGGGCTGTGACACAGATGAATAGGCCGGTTGAGGACAGGGGAAAAAAGTCTCCCTTAGCTCTTATGCAGCCCCGGAGAACAAAAAACAATCCGTCTCCGTTCCCACTCCCATCGTCCCCTTTGCTCAGACAACCACTTGATTCCTCTATTTTCTGACTTTTTACTCCTTTTCCCTATTGCCCTTAGCACACTCGTGTAGTGGAAGCAACTTTTAAAACTTTCTGTTGTTATTGTGCAGCGATGTGACACTATACCTATAAGTTTCAATACGAATTACCTTTCATTATCTTTAATATGTGTACGGCTGCTTCCCAATTTGCATACTATGCACTCTAGTCAACAGAAGTAACATGGGGGCAGTCGTGGCCTAATGGATAGAGAGTAAAAGTTGTAACCCAAAAGTTGCGGGTCTGAGTCTTGGTACAGGCAGGGATTGTAGGTGTAATGTACAACTTTCTCTTCCACCCTCAAGACCACACTTGACAAGAGACACTTGAGTGGGTTTGTGTGTTCACATCTCACTGCTGTGTGTGTGCAGTTGGATGTTTGAAATGCAGAGCACATATTCCAAGTAACCACACTTGGTTACACATCACGTCACTTCACTTCATTTTACTTAAGTTCATTATAAATTAATTTAACTGGTTTTTATTTCAAATATTTTTAATTCAATGCACACAGACTGAAGTAGTTTAAGTAGTGATTCTTGTAATTGTGATGATTTTGGCTCACATTTAACAAAAACCCACCAATTCACTATCTCAACAAATTAGAATATGGTGACATGCAAATCAGCTACTCAACTCCAAACACCTGCAGAAGTTTCCTGAGCCTTCAAAATAGTCTCTCAGTTTTTTTTTCATTAGGCTACTCATTCATGGGGAAGACAGTTGTCCAGAAGACAATCATTGACACCCTTCACAAGGAGGGTATAAGCCACAAACATTAATTGCCAAAGAAGCTGGCTGTTCACAGAGTGCTGTATCCAAGCATGTTAACAGAAAGTTGAGTGGAAGGAAAAGGTGTGGAAGAAAAAGATGCACAACTAACCGAGAGAACCGCAGCCTTATGAGCATTGTCAAGCAAATGGATTCAAGAATTTGAGTGAACTTCACAAGGAATGAACTGAGACTGGGGTCAAGGCATCACGAGCCACCACACACAGACGTGTCAAGGAATTTGCTGAACCACAGACAACATCAGATTCAGAGGCGTCTTACCTGGGCTAAGGAGAAGAAGAACTTGACTCTTGCCTAGTTGTTCAAAGTCCTATTTTCAGATGAGAGCAAGTTTTTTATTTAATTTGGAAACCAAGGTCCTAGAGTCTGGAGGAATGGTGGAGAAGCTCATAGCCCAAGTTACATGAAGTCCATTGTTAAGTTTCCACAGCCTGTGATAATTTGGGGTGCAATGTTATTTGCTGGTGTTGGTCCATTGTGTGTTTTAAAACCAAAGTCACTGCACCCGTTTACAAAGAAATTTTGGAGCACTTCAGGCTTCCTTCTGCTGACCAGCTTTTTGAAGATACTGATTTTATTTTCCAGCAGGATTTGGCACCTGCCCACACTGCCAAAAGCACCCAAAGTTAGTTAAATGACCATGTTGTTGGTGTGCTTGACTGGAGAATCTATGGGGGATTGTCAAGAGGAAAATGAGAATCAAGAGACCAAAAAATGCAGATGAGCTGAAGGCCACTGACTGTCAAAGAAAACTGGGCTTTCAGACCACCTCAGCAGTGCCACAAACTGATTGCGTTCCTGGTCTTCCATAACACCTCCATGCCACGCCGAATTGAGTTAGTAATTAAAGCAAAATCATCACAATTAAAAGAACCAAAACTTAAACTATGTCAGGCTGTGTGCATTGAATTTATTTAATACACGAGTTTCACAATTTGAGCTTAATTACTGAAATAAACTATCTTTTCGACGAGATTCTAATTTATTAAGATGCACCTGTAAGTAACACAGGAAAAAGTGAAACCTCACCAGACAGTGTTTTTATTTTAATTAGGTATACGGAAGGCACAATACGTGAGACGGAAGAGGACGAAAGATGGGGGCTGGCTTTCTTGTAGAGGGGCGAAAAAGGAGGTTTTGTTAATTCCATCACTGTCTGCTTACATTTTTATCCTCATTACTCTGTGTGAGAATACGTGAGCGCGCACCCTGTTGTGTTCAGGAGCTGACAGGGAATGTTTCGGGTGAGAACGCAATAGTTTGTGTGGCACTGCAGAAATTGCAGATGCTGTGGTGGTGGGTGAGAAAGTGGAGGAGAGAGAGGAGAAGAGAGGAGAGCACCACGCTCCTGGAATGCTAACGACACCTCGCCTCACCCTCCGAACGAATGTTTCAAAACAAAAAAGAGGAGTATGCGGCACTTTTGAACACTGGCAAAGGAATTGAAATGAATGGTTTGCCCCAGAGCTCTTAAGCTTGTGACCTTCAGTGTTCTGTCATGTACTTTTCACATGAGATGGGCTTTTGAATTCCAATATTTGAGAATAAAGAATTGCACTCTTGTGAATGAAAATTAGAACGGGGAAAAATTCTGGAGCGGATGATTTATTTAATTATTAATATTTTTTTTTCAAGAGGTTGTCTGACCTTGTTGTTCTCAATGAAAAGGCATTTCCGAAAACTAGTGTGGATTCTATACTCTTTGTTGCAGGATGATTTATCCAAAAAGGCACAGTAATGCTAATCTTTCATATAAAAATACTCACCCTAATGTTCTTTCATCATTTTGAATAATAGACAAATAGTTAAATCTCTCTCTCTCTCTCTCTCTCTCTCTCTCTTTCTGTATAGTGACAGTTAATTTTGACCATGGCTGTCAAGCTCCAAAAAGATTATTAAAACTCCATAAATAATATAATCATAGTTAATTCAACTCAACTACATTCCAATTCATGCATCACCTTTATAAGAGAAACAGACCAGAACTGAGGTTATTCTGACTACAAAATTTGCATGTCGAAAGCATTTAATTCCAAATGCCTTTGATTCTCATGACTAAATATCAGTGGTGCCATATTTCAGTTATAATTTTCATAGGATAATGCATGTTTTCAATTTTTTTTTTTTTTGGGGGGGGGGGTAATATTGTGTAAAATATTTATATATGTTTTTATGTTTCGAATCTATGGTTTATCTCCATTTGATTTATTATATTTCATTATATATCAAAAGTCTGACATCACATCAAAAAGCTAGGCTTAAAAAAGTTTTGAAACATTTTTTGAAAGACATCTCCATATACTGTACTCACCAAGGCTACATTTATTTGATCAAAATATTATCACACCTAAAAATAACTGTTTTATATTTGAATATATTTTAAAATGTAAAGATTATTTATTATGTAATTTATTCCAAAGCTGATTTTTTTGGGGGAAACAATGAGAGAGAGAAATATATATGTACACCAAACGTTTTGATGGAAATGTATTTTCAGAGCACTTGGAATATATTACAAATTCAAGTGGAAACATGTTACAGTGCTTTTCTTTGTCATTTTCAAGCTTTATTATATGGAAAACAGTGACTTTTTGAAGAATCACTGGTTTCTTCAACCTTCCAAACACGAATTTACGTCATGTGGGTTTGGAACAAAGCAAGGGTGAGTAAATGATTGCATCCCTTCTCCATTTGACCATCTGACTATCCCAGACAAAAGCAGTCCCACCGCAGGATGCCTCTGGCCCTTCCTGCAGGGACGAACCGATCTACAGGTCTTCAAGCTGTCAACGCAGCAGCGCACAATAAAGTCACAGAAAGCATCTACGTCCTGAAGAACTGTCAATACATCACGCACACATGCCCAGATGCACCCTGCCCAAGGGGATGGCCACAGCGCTGGACCCAGCTGTCACCTCTCCACCATTAATCCACTGCTCCGGCCTACAAAATCCATCTCCCTCTAGCAGGGGTTTGACATAGGGTAAAAATTCCACTGAGATAGCCAAGTTCGGATCAATCGCTTCGATCCCAGCTCCTATGCCAAGACCCATTCATCAGCCTCTGGTTGTTCATGTTTGTTGCTTTCCTCAACAACCGGTCTCTGGAGTTTTAGAAGCAGCAGGTTCAGGGTAGGGAGCAGGGATGTGAAAAACTGTGGCAAGAAGTCAAGAACTCAAGCCCTTGAGATTTTACTTCCTTAGATGTCTTTTAAGGGATGTTTGAGAGATGAGGGAGAAGGGAATTCCCAGAGTTGTGTAGAACGTCGACAGTTATAGGTCTGTCGATAGTTGATGCTGATGTCTGGAGAGCAGGGTGGTGCAAATGTGTTTCTTCAAATAGTGATCTACAAAAATGCACAGAGTATATGCCCATTTTGTTTTATAACTTCTCTTTTCAAAATCCTGAAACTTACTGTTTGTTTCCAGTCATACAGTAAAGACATTTATGGTCTTGTATGTATGTATTTATAATCTCAGACTCAGACTAATTTAATCATTTATAATCATTCTATAATTTATAATAATTTAGTAACAGTAAAGGTTTGCAATTATTTGATTTAAAAAATCTAACAAAAACACTAGCATTTTTAAATATTATTTCATTTCAAAATAACTTTTTCTATTTATTTTAATATTTTTACAATGATAATTGAAATTGTAATTTAAACTTATTTATTCCTGTGATGTCAAAGCATCTCATGATCCTTCATAACTCATTCTAATAAGATTTAAAAAAGGTAATTAAAATTAAGCCTGTTAATATATACACTACAGTTTCAATGTTTTGGGTTAGTACGTTTTTAAAATGTTTTTGAAAGTAGTTTCTTATGCTTAACATTGGCGCATTCAGTTGATAAAAACAAAAAAGCAAAAACAGTAATATTGTGAAATATAATTTCAACAATAATATAGTTTCCATTTTAAAATGTAATTTATTCCTATGATGGCAAAGCTAAATTTTCAACAGTTGTGCTGCTTAATATTTTGGAAATCATAAACATTTCTTTGAAGAACAGCTTTTAATTTGAAATATAAATATTTTGTGTTATCAATTTATAATAAATTAAGCGCTATAAAGGCTGTACTTTTAACTTTTAATACATTAAAAAAAGAATGACAGCTGAATTGCAGTCTGTATATATCAGAAATTTGAACTAATATAAGGGGGAGCTTTGGCAGAGAAAAAGATCAAAACCCCTCAGTGTGTTGCCCTCAAGAATGTGTTAGTTTGATTTCAGAGCTGAACCTTCACATCTACTGTATTCTGTCTACGGATGAAGTGTTTGGTTGCGCTTGTGTGGACTGTTGTGTGGGCTTCAACAGGATCATTCTTTGCTGTTTCCCTCTTCTTGATCTGAGCTCCTTGTGTGCTGCAGTCTTGGCAACTGAAAGCAGAGCTGATGAGAGCTGAAGTCTTGGCGGACGTCTTTGGCAGCGTATTGTATGCTGGGGATCATCTTACGTGCCAATTCAGTGCTGAACAATGAACTAACGTAGCCACTGTGAACAAGGTGAACATTACTTATGATTAATGAGGAATTCAAAAACAAATGCTGCACAAAGACTGATTTGTGTATTGTTGTTGAGGCATCTGTTCAGAGTTTAGTCAACCTGAAAAACTTCTTAAGTGTTTGACAATGCCTAAAGTGGGCTGATTTCTCCCACTTCAAGTCAAGTCAAGTCAAGTCACCTTTATTTATATAGCGCTTTAAACAAAATACATTACGTCAAAGTAACTGAACAACATTCATCAGGAAAACAGTGTCAATAATGCAAAATGACAGTTAAAGGCAGTTCATCATTGAATTCCGTGATGTCACATGAAGATAACTATAATGACTAGGGCTGTCAATCAATAAAAACATTTGGTAAATTTAAAACCATTTTCTATTTGTTAAAGGCGCAATATGTAATTTTTCCTGCTTTAAAAATAGCAGAAATCACTATATCTATGTTATATATATTTTTTAGTTGTGTACTTACATCATCCCGACAGTTTCCACAAACTTTCAAATCCGGAGAAAATTATAGTTTAATTAGAAGACATGGCACATTTCTTTATTTCCGTTTTGTCGCCCGTCTATGACGTCATATAAACTTTGACCCCTCTAGTTTATCTAACTTCCTGCGGAACCGCCAAATACAAAGGTGAACAGAAACAAAGACGAGACGAAGAAGAAATAGTAGTAGCTAGCCTTGATCGAGACTATTATATTTTATATTTATATTGTTTATATTCGTATTTAAACCTCAATCAATAACTTAGTTATGGATCATGATTATGCTTTGCCTGCACGTTCTGTGAAGCGCAAACGTACGGGTGAAAAAAATGACCCAAGATGGTTTTGGGACAATAGAAGCAACAAGACACGGTTGCATTTCCAAGATAGAGAGAGCTTCGTGACAAGCTGAAACTACAGAGAGATGTCGAATTCGCTTGCATTCTGATTAACAGGTATGCATCCATTCAGCTAACTTTATCTATCCGTATATTTTGTAAAACGATGATGTCTTGTGTAAAACGCAGACAGCTCTCATGTAAATCTACATTTGTTCTATATCTAGCTGAATAAAGTAGCTTCAAATGCAGTTCTCTAACTTGTTCGATATCAAAGTATAACGTAATTATAATTATTAACGAAAGGCGACCGTGTTTTTTAACATATATTACTACTAGCTAGACGTGATTGTCAAAATACATAAGTTAGAATGAGTGAGGAATGATAGGGAGTGACAGAGCGCGTGTTCCAATGAACAACAACTCCCATGAGCTCTACACTCTTTCTCGACGTCATCAAAGTACGTCTTATGTTATTATTTTGATTGAGTGAGCCCTGGTGGCCATAAATTCCATACTGTACGTTTAATGTTCAATCATTAGGTATCATTAACAAATAATGAACACTGATAATTAAAATTTACTGAAATTTTTACCCACCGTCAGGCCATCTGAGATGTAAGTTAGTTTTTGTCATTGGAACAGATTTCGAGTAGTTTAGCATTCCATCACTTGCAGATGTTTTTTCAGTTATATGGACTCTCATTCTGAAGGCACCCATTCACTTCTGAGGATCCATTGGTGAGAAAGTGATGCAATACTCAATTTCTCAAAATCTGTTCTTTATTAGTTGCTGAAGTAACAATCTAATGCATTAACAAATTGACCGGTATTTTTTATTTAAAGATGCTGTTTGTAAGTTTTTGACTACTAAAGCATAAAAATCACAGCGTATTTCATTTGACTGATCTTCAAGTGTGGTCATTCCTGTTGGTGTTGTCAATCTGGCAACCTGTGTGTGCATCAAGTCTGAGGAGGAGAGGCCGGGTGAAAAAACCCTCTCCAATATTTTAGTTCAACCACTCGATGTCAGTCCTACAAACCTACATACAACACCTTTAATTGCGCTATTCTCATCATATTGAGTTGATGGTTCTAGGAAAGGGAAATACATAAAGATCTAGATCTAGAAACTAGTACATAAAAACATTTTACAATCACAAACGTCAGAAGACATTTGCTAGCCAAGTCTGTCTGTGCATGATTTTAAATCGTAACTTTTCTAAACATAAAGAGAATATTACAGATAAGAAAAGAAAATAGAGTGTCTGTTCTAGATAAGAGATAATTACGCTTTGATGTGAATGTGGGTGCTGGGGATAAATGAACAGTGACGTCTGGTCACACTGGCCAGAGGAAATACAGTCAGGCAGTAGGATGTGCATGTTGGATAGAAGTTTCCTTTTCTCCTGTTCATTTATATGCTAAGTGTGCACTCCAGGGCTTCTGTCTCCCCTTTTTAATTTTACTTATCTTTTTTAAATCAATTTTTCTTTTATCTCAAAAATTATTTTAATGCTGCTATGTCTTATTTCTTCCTCAGTAAGAGTGCATAGGATATCAATTATTCAATGAAGGCAGAGATCAGCAAAATATGCTTTACACCTTGGACTAGTAGTGTAGAATGACTGAGGTGTTCTCTGTCTGCGTTTATCACTCTCTTCCAAAAACTGAGCTACCTAGAGGGCTTTTAAAAGTGAGTAACACACTGAATACTTTTTTCAAATGATTTGCTTTAAGTAATGGTTCAGCCAAAAAATGAAAATTCCATATTTTATTTACTCCAACCCTGGGTTATATATTTTTTCCATGAGTGTTTCTACATATTGCTTCAAGAAAGTTTATAATTAGTCGTAAAGTCAATAATGAAATGAAAAAAAAAAGATAGAAAATGAAATAAACAGTGCATGTTTTTTGCCAACAGAAATATCAAGTTTTTAAGTTAAACATCCAGAAAAAAAATAATAATACAATTATTAGCATATTCTTTAATGCATGATACCAGTGAAATAAAGCTAAAATAAAATATAAATATTACTTGAAAATGTACACTTAATTTAAATTAAAATTAGAAATGATGCCTTGGCACCTTACTGAGTTAAAGTACATACAGTAAACTGAAATACATATATGTGGCACATAACAGAAACCAAAATAAATATTCAAAATATTAATCAACATTCTAATAGCAATAGTTCTAATGTAAATAAAATAATAGTGTACATTAAGGTTTGCAACAGCTTCCCATCATTGTTTTTCCCCCACCCTGAAAAAGTCATTTAATTATTTTATTTTTTATAGTGCATCTAATTTTTTCTTGTTTTTCTTTGCTATTTCATTTATTAAATAATTGATTGCTCTTTGTGAATAGAAAGTCTATACAAATATTTTTAAAAACCTTTTCTAGTAAAAAAAATTACAAATTAAAAAATAACCCGCTGAAAGAGACATGCTGTGGGAACTTGGTGTAAAGAAAGTTAAAGCTTGCAATGGTGGCCTTCTTTCTTTTATGTTTTACTCTCTGTCAAAAAAACATTAGCTCTTTGAAGTCTCTTTTGCAATTAGTCTCATATTCTGAGACTTTATTGGTTCTTTTCTCTGTTTGTTTGATGGAGGTTTTGTGGAGGTCTAATCACTCTTAATGACAGTACACAGGGGGCTAATACTGCATGCCTCAGGGATGTGGAGGCTTCTCTTGAAAGCTCTCATTAGCCTATAGTCTAACTCCCTTTTTTTGTTGATTTCTCTCTCTTTCTCTCTCTGGACATCTCCCCAATCAGCATTATTTATTTAGCTCATTCCATTTCATTTATTTATCATAACATATGCTCACCCCTGCAGCGATGGAATCAGTTTCATGAATAATCCTGTCTCTAAAAGTATGAATATACTCACACATCAACATACCTCCATTAGACATGCCATACGCAAACCAGTGTTTCCAAAGTATTTGCAAGTGTGTTCTGAGTGTTTGCTAGGGTGCTGTAAGTGGAAACTAGGGTGTTGTAAGTGGTTGCCAAGGTATGGCTAAGCTGTTTTAAATAGATTTAAAATGTTCTAAATGGGTGCTAGTTTGTTCTAAATGGTTACTAGGGTGTACTAAGTGTACGGGGTGCTCTTTGAGGTCACAAGGGTTATGTAAGTGGCTTATAAGGCTTCTATGTTGCTATACATAGTTAATAGTTGGGTGTTTCTAGCATGTTCTATGTTGCTTCTATGATGTTCTGAGAAATTGTTAGGTTGTTCTGAGTAGTTGCTTGGTTGTTCTTAGGTGTTTGCTTACTGGCCCTATCTAAAATATTTGAGATATTGCTAGATTTCCTAGATATGGCTTGGTTCCATCTTTAATTTAACTTTTTTTTTTTTCCTTTTTACTCCTACTGTCGTCTAATCTCTTTAAAAAGTACACACACCTTTCCTCAATAAGCAGAACAATTTGAGATATCATTTGAACTGTCCATACATGTAAAAAAAGGGTTACATTAGACCAAGGCACCCAGAGTGACTTCCAGTCAGACAGGGTTTTATCCGCACACTTTATTAGAACTACAGTACACTGACAAACAGCTCTGTCTGTCAAAGCTCGGGGCAAGCTTATTAAAGTGAGAGGGTCCTGCAATGACAATCAGAATGAAGTGTATAAAAACTCTAATGGCTTTGAAATGACAGCTGAGCTTGTGAATAAGATTCAATCGAGTGTTCATAACAAGTGCGCTTGACTTTTTACAACAGTGGCTCACAGTATGGCTCAAATTAAGACAGGCCTAGAGCTGTTAAATGGGGATCTCGCTCCAACACAAAGATCCCGTACACAAGGTTTTGTTATGCAGTGGTGGAAGGGATGGAGTGATCTCACTGACCCCAGAGCACTGCAGGAAGGAGACTAACACTTCCTCCGAGGTGAATACAGATCAGACCATCATGAATCCAGGGCCTGTCTACAAATCCAAAACCAGACATCCTCACTCTGGCTTGAGATTTGTTGTAATGTTTTCATTCACAGGTTTTGTTGTCTCTCTCTATCTCTCTCTGACTGCTATCATTTCCATGAAAATAGATTACAATCACTGTCAAACCACGGTACAGCTATTTTTTATTTAGAAGTTTTACTGTGCATGGGATCAAGTGAAACCACCTTCTGCTGACTGTATGTGTATGTATCCACAAATAACAGAAAAATTTTATTACATTCTACATTACAATCAATATGTTATGTACAGAGATGAAATGTTAAGATTATGTAAATGAAACAAATGATAAATACTAGTGCTATTATAGATTTTGTATACCAATTTTATTGGTCCAGTTCAATTACCTAATTGAATATGAATTGAATTATAGATTTTTGTCAGGCAGTATTTGTTTTCTACTTGTCTGATTCATTCAGTGCTGATGGAAACAGTGATGTTATCAGTGATGTTATTTCGGGCAATTTAGCCTTTCTATCTAATTCTTTTCTGCATTTTGCTTTCCTTTTGATATATATATATATATATATATATATATATATATATATATATATATATATATATATATATATTTTTTTTATTTTTTTTTTTTTTTTTTTTTGGAGTCTGACATTTAGAAAGTTGTGGCAGGTTCTACAGCAGGCTAGCCTGAAGGCAATTTATTAAAATTCACCGTGAAACAGTGTTCGTAACCCATTTGACTATGGTAAATGGGTCATATTATATATATATGGTGGTTTTCACAAAAAATGTCAGGCAATACAACTGTTTTGATAACATAATCAGATAATAAGAAATGTTTCTTGAGCGCCAAATCAGCATGTTAAATCAGTTTTGACTGTATTTTAAATTAAGTAATGATATATTTTTTAATTTAAGTATATATAAGATTGCTGCCTTTTGACTGAATTGCCTAGCAACATTTATGATGGCTGCTGTTGTTGTTGTTTATTAAATATTTTTATTCAATAAATAATTATACAAATAATATTAGCCTTTAGTTTTGGGGAACTGTGTGTGTTCATAATTGTGCTTTACTCAAGCCATTAGATGGCAACAAGAGAATGTTTTTATGAGTGAGTCAGCATTAGGACTTTTATATTGAAAGAGACTGAAACAGGGCTGTGAAAAAAAGAAAGTTATGTTTACTTTCAACAGCAGCTTGTAAGATGCAGCCAATAAATGCAGTAAAGAGTGTGTCATCAGAAATCACCCTTAACAGATGAACGGATAGTACAACAAAGATATCGCTTTCCTAATGTTTTATTTTGAATACGCGAAAATAAATGCTGAATCAGATGCAGGTAAGTTAATGACACATGCTCAGTCCATCTCTCTCCCATTATATTCTATATTCTATAGTGAGCTTATAACAGAGTAATACAATAAGCTTTTAATGAAGTAACTCAATGTTCCTTCATTCCTTTTTTTAAAGTTATGTTTTTGAATTAGTAACAGCGGCTTGAGCTCAGCTGTTAAACTATCAAACTGAGATTGGAATCTGTGGCAGAAGGAAGTAGTTCTGCACAAAAGAGAGTTTTCATGTGATTTCACACCCTTACAGGAATGCCCACACAGAGGGCAAAACAAGGCTTTCCTCCACTGACCACCAGTTTTTATGAGGTTTGTAATAAGTAGTATTGTAGTAAGACAGTTATATTTAAATGACAAATTCAGTATACTGTACACCTTATTGATGATGAAAACTTTGTACAGGCAAGCAGATGAACACAGAATATAAATGTAATGTGCAAAGTATAATATAAATGTTTTCCCATAGAACACCGTTATAAAGAAGATGCTTAACCATTTCTTGCATTGCACTCCTATTCGGTGCTCATTTGCTTGCCTGCATAAATCACGCATCATCAGTAAGGTGTGTAGTAATTTCAACTTTTAATATCATTGTTATAAAGGAACTTTAAATGTTTTCATATTAAATGTTTTGGAATGTACCACTGTTTTTAGTGATTGAAATATTGCGACAGATGCTCTATATGGATTACTAATGGTCAAAACTTGCATTTTGTTCACATATCTTTGTTTTATTCCTTTGAGAGATGATCTAAGTAAATACTTTTGGGCTGAAACATATAGAAAATTGAAAGTCTTGTGCTGCAGTTCTATGGATGTTTTGCCCGCCAGGTCTTCGAACCAGTCACGTGACTGAAAACTATCAATAGAGGGTTTTTAAAGACACTCCGTTGTTGTCTGTATGCATTTATACACTCTGTCAAACTGTTGTATGAATGCAATATCACATTCGTAACTGTGAGATATGTCCGTATACCCGCACGCTGTGATTACTCATAATTATACTTGCTTATATTATTGACAAAATTGAACTTTTGTCAATTTTGTTGTAATATTGACTTTTGGATCAATAAAATACGATCACCTGAATGACAAGGAACCATGTTTTATTCTAAAGAACT